>NC_092340.1:276813529-277121617 GCF_046630445.1 Rutidosis leptorrhynchoides | reverse complement strand
ACAAACGTTACATATATATATATACTTGTTATACTTTTAATACTTTGAATATTTCCTTAGTCCGAAGTTAGCATTCCGATGTTAGTAATTCAATTTTTAATGGTTCATTTTTAGATGTTTAATATACCCGCAATAAATAAAACCCCCAACGAAATAAATAAAACCCCAACGTATATGTATTGGTCGAGATTAATCTTGACCCATGGTACCGGTGTTGTCAAATGACGTGTTGCGTACAATCATGGGATCTTATGATTAATCTTCTCGTGTTGTTTACGGGTGATCCTGAACCATATAAAATTGAATTATAAGTACATATATATAAAATATCATGTTATCTTAGAAGTATGTGATTTTATGTAAATTTTTCCAATGAATCCCGAAGTCATTTAAGCCTTGGATAACCAATTTTGTTTCGGTCATAGTTTCTTCGTTACAAGTCCGTTTTCGTTGATTCAACTTGCCATCTCCTTGGATCGAGTCCCTCTTTAAGACTATGAACTGTAAATACCTTAGTTTGTATTCAAAATCACACGGCAAAGGTCAAACTTTAGTGAAACTTATGAAGTTAATCATTTTCGTTACAACAAAATCATTTAATGACCATTTTTCTAAAAATACTTATACTTTGAAAAACCAAGTTTTACCTTGTTAAATTAGCATATACATAAGTTATATTACAGGTCTTGAAGTATTTTAAAAGTTAAGTTAGAAGGATCTATTTAGTTTGCAAACAAGTTTGAAAACATTCAAACTATGTTCTTGTTGTTAAACTTGTATACCACAAAATATGATAGCTATATATATATGAATCGAATAAGGTTATGAACATATATTCTACCTCAAGTTCCTTGGATGAAGTTGCTGTAAAAGAGAAGTAAGAAGCTAGAATCAAAAGGGTGATAGAAGTGGATGAAAGATTGGAAGTAAGTTGGTGTTCTTGGAGGGTTTTCTTGAAGTGTTTTTGTATGGTTTTCTTATGGTGTTTTAGTATGGTTTTTGAAGCTAGATCTTTATGGAATTTTGCTGGGTTGTTATGGAGTTTAGAGAGTAAGAAAGAGTGTGTGTTTTAGCTAGGAAATTGAAGTAGTAAATGAAGCAAAATGATCATGTATATATACACCATAAAAACGTGAATGATGATGATGATGGACAAGTTCACATGTTGTATTTTTGTGTAATAATTCATGCATGCATCCAAAATCCAATTACCTTGCTCTAAGGGCAGTAACAAGGGTGGGTTAGGTGGTGATTTGATGTGTATTTACTATTAGTAAATACGTATAGAAGCTTGGTATGATACGAGTACAAATACTCTAGGTATACGTATAGAAATTTTGTGAAAAATGGAATGAGGATTCAAATATAGCTATCTTTTGTGAATACACTTATATGATTTTATGTATTTAAGTCTTTAAAAGTGATTAAATACATTACTTATACAATATATGTATAAACATTATAAGTCTTAAGTATTTATGTCAATTAACGTTACGTATTGTTATCATTTTGAAAACTTAAGTTAGTAGTTTCAAAATATACTTATAACTTGTTGTTATTAATACAAAATGAGATATTAAAACATTTATTAATCATGTTAAATATGTATATATACATATATATACACAAACGTATAATTATTATATATTGTATAGTTCGTGATATCATTGGTCAAACTAGACGGTCAAACGTTGCGTAAAACTCTTTTCGGAAATATAAATCTCGACAATTTGGATTGCTTATCATGTTGGCAAGGTTTAATTTATGTAAATATTAATCTTATAAGTATAGTATGATCGAAAAAATGCGGGTCGTTACATTACCTCCCCGTTAAATAAATTTCGTCCCGAAATTTTAAAATTGTACCTATTTTGCGTCATCAAGAAACAAGTGTGGATACTTTTGCTTCATCTGATCCTCTCGTTCCCAAGTAAACTCGGGACCTCTTCTAGCATTCCAACGAACCTTAACAATCGGTATATTGCTCTGTTTGAGCTGTTTAACTTCACGGTCCATGATTTCGATTGGTTCTTCGACGAATTGTAGTTTCTCGTCGACATGGATTTCTTCGAGAGGAATGGTAAGGTCTTCCTTTGCAAGACACTTCTTAAGGTTTGAGACGTGAAAGGTATTATGTACTCCAGCGAGTTGTTGCGGTAACTCGAGTCGATAAGCTACCGGTCCAATGCGTTCGATGATCTTAAACGGGCCTACGTACCTTGGGTTCAGTTTACCCCTTTTGCCGAAACGTATTACACCTTTCCAAGGTGACACCTTTAGCATAACCATGTCCCCGACCTGAAACTCTAATGGTTTCCTTCGGACATCGGCGTAGCTCTTTTGGCGACTACGGGCTGTTTTCAATCTCTCCTTGATTTGTACTATCTTCTCGGTCGTTTCGTGTATGATCTCGGGACCAGTTAAATGCCGATCTCCTACTTCAGTCCAACAGATAGGAGATCTACACTTCCTTCCATACAATGCTTCGAATGGTGCAGCTCCAATGCTCGCATGATAACTATTATTATACGAGAATTCTGCTAACGGTAGATACTTATCCCATCCGTTTCCAAAATCGATCACACATGCCCTGAGCATATCTTCAAGAGTCTGAATTGTTCTTTCACTCTGCCCGTCGGTCTGCGGATGATATGCGGTACTCATATCCAAACGAGTTCCTAGTGCCTCCTGTAGTGATTGCCAAAACTTTGAGGTAAATCTACTATCACGATCGGATATAATGGAAATAGGTATTCCATGCCTTGAAACAACTTCCTTTATATACAATCGTAATAGTTTCTCCATTCTATCCGTTTCCTTTATAGGCAAGAAATGTGCAGACTTGGTGAGACGATCAACAATCACCCAAATGGTGTCGTATCCCCAGGCAGTCTTTGGTAACTTCGTGATGAAATCCATGGTAATACCATCCCATTTCCATTCTGGGATTTCTGGTTGTTGAAGTAACCCTGATGGCTTTTGGTGTTCTGCTTTAACCTTGGAACAAGTTAAACACTCCCCAACATATGTTGCAACGTCTGTTTTTAAATTAGGCCACCAATAACGTGTCTTAAGATCTTGATACATTTTTCCAACTCCAGGATGTATCGAGTATCTTGTCTTATGTGCCTCGTTCAATATCAACTTCCTTAATCCACCCAACTTCGGTACCCAAATACGATTTGCAAAATATCGAATTCCATCTTCCCGCATAATGAGTTGCTTCTCATACTTCTTCATTATTTCATTTCCTACATTTTCTTTAGTAAGTGCTTCTCGTTGAACTTCTTTGATTTGTGAGTTGAGATTCATACGAATTTTTATGTTCATTGCTCGAACTCGAATTGGTTCTCGTTCTTTTCTGCTTAAAGCATCAGCCACCACGTTTGCCTTCCCGGGATGATAACGAATTTCACAATCATAGTCGTTTATTAACTCGACCCACCTACGTTGCCTCATGTTCAATTGTTTCTGATCAAAAATATGTTGAAGGCTTTTATGATCAGTAAACACAGTGAATTTAACCCCATACAAGTAGTGTCTCCACATCTTCAATGCAAACACGACTGCTCCCAATTCTAGATCATGCGTCGTATAATTTCGCTCGTGAATCTTCAATTGTCGGGATGCAAATGCAATAACTTTCTTCCGTTGCATAAGAACACAACCAAAACCTTGTCGCGAAGCGTCACAATATATTTCAAAATCATTGTTCCCTTCTGGTAACGATAAAATAGGCGCCGTAGTTAACTTCTTCTTCAGTAATTGAAATGCGTTCTCCTGCTCCGAGGTCCATTCGTATTTCTTCCCTTTTTGTGTTAATGCGGTCAACGGCTTAGCTATTCGGGAAAAATCTTGAATAAACCTTCTATAATAACCGGCTAAGCCCAAAAATTGGCGTATCTGTGTTGGTGTCTTAGGAGTCTCCCATTTTTCAATAGCTTCAGTTTTTGCTGGATCGACCTGAATTCCTTTGCTATTAACAACGTGACCAAGAAATTGCACTTCTTTCAACCAGAAAGCACACTTAGAAAATTTAGCGTATAGCTGTTCTTTTCTCAACAACTCTAATATCAACCTTAAATGCTGCTCATGCTCTTGCTCACTCTTGGAATAGATAAGAATATCATCAATGAAAACGATAACAAACTTATCTAAATACGGACTACAAACTCGATTCATGAGGTCCATGAATACAGCTGGCGCATTTGTCAACCCAAACGGCATGACCAAAAATTCGTAATGACCATAACGTGTTCGAAAAGCAGTTTTCGGAATGTCCTCTTCTTTGACACGTAGTTGATGATAGCCCGATCTTAGATCGATTTTCGAATAAACACATGATCCCTGGAGTTGATCAAATAAGTCGTCAATTCTCGGTAGTGGATACCGATTTTTGATAGTTAACTTATTTAATTCACGATAATCTATGCACATCCTAAAAGATCCATCTTTCTTCTTAACAAACAAAATTGGAGCTCCCCACGGTGATGTACTTGGTCGTATGAATCCACGGTCCAATAATTCTTTTAACTGACTTTGAAGTTCTTTTAATTCGGACGGTGCAAGTCTATATGGCGCACGAGCCACTGGTGCAGCTCCTGGTACTAAATCTATTTGAAATTCTACCGATCTAAATGGAGGTAATCCCGGCAATTCTTCCGGAAAAACTTCAGGAAAATCTCTTGCCACAGGCACGTCGTTGATGCACTTTTCTTTCTTTTCGACTTTATTAACATGTGCTAAAATAGCGTAACATCCCTTTTCTAAACACTTCTTGGCTTTCAAACAGCTAATGAGTTTTAGCTTTGAATTACCCTTCTCTCCATAAATCATCACCGGTATTTTATCCTTACCAGGAATACGAATTGCCTTCTTGGCACAAACAACTTCCGCTCCTATTTTGGACATCCAGTCCATGCCGACTATTACATCAAAACCTCCTAATTCTACGGGTATTAAGTCGATTTTAAACGTTTCTCCGGCTAGATTTATTTCACAATCACGACAAATTTTATCGGCTTTAATTAGCTTACCATTAGCTAACTCAATCAAGTACTTAGCATCTAGAGGTAATGATGAACAATTCAATTTAGTGTAAAAATTTATACACACGTAACTTCTATCGGCGCCAGTATCAAATAAAATAGATGCTGATAAGTTATTAATGGTAAACGTACCCGTAACAAGTTCCGGGTCTTCTCGTGCCTCTCTAGCATTAATAACAAACGCTCTTCCACGTGCAGGTCCGCCATTCTTTTCTGGATTCGGGCACTGACTCTTATAGTGACCTTGTTTTCCACACCCAAAACAAGTAATGTTAGCCAAAGCAGTTCTATTTGCGTTGGTGGCAGGAGTCTTGTTACCATTTGCATTTGTAACGAGAGCCTTACAATCTTCAGCAAGATGTCCCTGTCTATTGCATTTGGTGCACAACACACTGCAGTAACCAAAATGATGTTTGTGACAACGGTTGCATAAAGGACTTTGTCCTTTGTAACCAAAGCCTGAACCGCTACCCGCACCTTTCGTGGTTTCTTGTTTCTTATAAGGTTGTTGTTGGTTACCTCGATCATAACCTCCATTCCACTTTTTCTTGTTCCCCAATACCTTCACCTCAGTATTGAATGCTTTCTTGTCCAAAATGACCTGATCCATTAGCTCGTTCGCCATGGTTATAGCTTCATGAATTGTCTTAGGTTTCGACGCCGTAACGTTTGCCTTGACCTTTTTGGGCAAACCACCTTTGTACATTTCAATCTTCCGTGCTTCGGTTGGGACCAATTCAGGACATAGTAAAACTAATTCCATGAATCGCTGGTTGTAGTTGGTGATTTCAGTACCAACCACCTTCAAACTTCGTAACTCATCTTCTAACTTAATAACCTCATTCCTTGGACAATACTCGGTGATTATCATTGCTTTGAATTCTTCCCATGGAGTATCATAAGCTACATCTCCTCCTACCGCCTTCACATAATTCTTCCACCATGTGAGTGCACTATCTTGTAAAGTGCACGATGCATACTTGGTCATGTCTTTTTCATCACAACCGCTGATTTTGAACACCGTCTCCATCTTTTCTATCCATCGGGTTAAACCGATAGGTCCTTCCGTTCCACTGAATGATGAAGGTTTGCAAGCTTGAAACGTCTTGTAGGAGCATCCTACACGAGGATTTGGATTAACTGCAGTAGCTCTTGCAGCTTCGACCCATAGCATTCTATCGTTGACTCGCTGGTTGATGAAGTTCTCGACTTCTTGTTCCGTCATTCGGTTCAATCGCGCCATTTCCTAATGAAAGAAAATAATTATTCACATGGATTATTATAGATGTAGTATGTATTTATAGTACATTTATAGCTTGTTAATAATATGAACCAGGTATTATTATAAAAGCCTTTTCTTCTTATTAGCGTTTTATAATTATATCTTGGGTAGTACCTACCCGTTAATGTTCATACTTAATAGCTTAGTACAGAATCAATTACTACAATCTAAATAATACTTAACCATGGAAAATTATTGCATTTCATACTTCGCTATTTTACATATGCTTATCTTACATCAAACTTTAAGCAAACCACACTAATAATATTATACAAAACATTATATGATTCCATGGCTTAATACGGCAGTGCATCGTTCGGTCTATTTTCTAGGGCGTTTAGTTCCAATGAATGGCCTAACGCTTATCCTAGCTGTCTGCCTACGTTTTGGCTGAGGAGCCGAAGAACTAGATGCGGGGATAGCACTAATAGGAATAGCGGGAATAGGGGTGGTAGTGTTGAGTGGAATTGGTGCTACGTCATTCTCACTAAGTTCGGGATTTGAATTTTCTAATTCATTCGCTTTTCGTTTCTTTCCTTGATCGAATTTTTCTTTCGTAATTTCTAGTATTTCTTCCTCGGGTTCACTTTCTTCTTCGGGTTCACTTTCCTCTTCGGGTTCACTTTCCTCCTCGGGTTCACTTTCCGATATTTCTATAGTTGGTTCATCTGGAAATTGTGAGTCTTCCCCAAAAATACCATTTTCGTCATCGGATATGTTAATGACTGAAACACAATCTGAAGATTCTGATTCGGAGTCGCTGAATGTGATAATAAGTTTCGAGCCCGACATCTATCACACAACAACTAACCCATTAGTACTTACATAATATTTACATATGAATTTTTAACCAACAGTGATAAGCAATGGTTTTTTTTTTTTTTTTAAAATCAAACCCGGTCAAAGTCCAGACTTACTAATGTATCCTAACGACTTATCGGTTTAGACACACTAATGCAAACCTGGTTCGCTAAGACCACCGCTCTGATACCACATGTCATAACCCGTCCTTAACCATAAGAACGCGTTAGATAACGTATGATTTCATTGCGAGGTATTGACCTCTATATGAGACATTTTTGAAAGAAAACTGCATATATTATACATTACAAACCATAACCATTATTTTTGTTACAAACTTAAGACAATAAAAAGAAGATTAACGTTTAGCGATAATCTTCGACTTACAAACTTTACAAATGATGACAACAACACGGTTTCTAGCATATTTTACAGTACAACATCTTGGATATGCAGTTTTATTTTTGACACAAACATGCGTACGCAAGATCCTGGTTAGATCCAACATGATGCAGCGGAAGCTTTAGAAATCACCTGAGAATAGACATGTTTAAAAAAAGTCAACATAAAGTTGGTGAGATATAGGTTTAATGCCGGCTGCAATATATATATAGACCACAAGATTTCGTATATAATCAGTTTAATAAAAGTATTCTAAGTGGTTGAGCACTCGGTAACCATACTTAACATTTTCACGTCGCATATTCCCTTTAATATGAAATCTTACTACACCGTACCAAGTGTAGTCACAAAAACGAAGTACTGTGCAACCGTTGAATACTGGTCGTCCAGTCCGGTTGGGGTTGTCAGGCCCGATAGATCTATCAACAGGATTCGCGTTTACAATACCGCTGTAAATATTAGTTACCAAGCTACAGGGAAGTATGCCAGTGGTACAACTCAACGTAGAATATATTTTTCAGTTACTTGTGTCCATATCGTAAAACATAAAATACATGTATTCTCATCCCGAAATATTTAGAGTTTAAAAGTGGGACTATATACTCACACTTGTCTTGATGATATATATAATTTGACTCGGTCTTCCGGTTGATATCACGGACCTATCCATATATAATATATCAATATGTTTTCATTTTAAACAAACGTTACATATATATATATACTTGTTATACTTTTAATACTTTGAATATTTCCTTAGTCCGAAGTTAGCATTCCGATGTTAGTAATTCAATTTTTAATGGTTCATTTTTAGATGTTTAATATACCCGCAATAAATAAAACCCCCAACGAAATAAATAAAACCCCAACATATATGTATTGGTCGAGATTAATCTTGACCCATGGTACCGGTGTTGTCAAATGACGTGTTGCGTACAATCATGGGATCTTATGATTAATCTTCTCGTGTTGTTTACGGGTGATCCTGAACCATATAAAATTGAATTATAAGTACATATATATAAAATATCATGTTATCTTAGAAGTATGTGATTTTATGTAAATTTTTCCAATGAATCCCGAAGTCATTTAAGCCTTGGATAACCAATTTTGTTTCGGTCATAGTTTCTTCGTTACAAGTCCGTTTTCGTTGATTCAACTTGCCATCTCCTTGGATCGAGTCCCTCTTTAAGACTATGAACTGTAAATACCTTAGTTTGTATTCAAAATCACACGGCAAAGGTCAAACTTTAGTGAAACTTATGAAGTTAATCATTTTCGTTACAACAAAATCATTTAATGACCATTTTTCTAAAAATACTTATACTTTGAAAAACCAAGTTTTACCTTGTTAAATTAGCATATACATAAGTTATATTACAGGTCTTGAAGTATTTTAAAAGTTAAGTTAGAAGGATCTATTTAGTTTGCAAACAAGTTTGAAAACATTCAAACTATGTTCTTGTTGTTAAACTTGTATACCACAAAATATGATAGCTATATATATATGAATCGAATAAGGTTATGAACATATATTCTACCTCAAGTTCCTTGGATGAAGTTGCTGTAAAAGAGAAGTAAGAAGCTAGAATCAAAAGGGTGATAGAAGTGGATGAAAGATTGGAAGTAAGTTGGTGTTCTTGGAGGGTTTTCTTGAAGTGTTTTTGTATGGTTTTCTTATGGTGTTTTAGTATGGTTTTTGAAGCTAGATCTTTATGGAATTTTGCTGGGTTGTTATGGAGTTTAGAGAGTAAGAAAGAGTGTGTGTTTTAGCTAGGAAATTGAAGTAGTAAATGAAGCAAAATGATCATGTATATATACACCATAAAAACGTGAATGATGATGATGATGGACAAGTTCACATGTTGTATTTTTGTGTAATAATTCATGCATGCATCCAAAATCCAATTACCTTGCTCTAAGGGCAGTAACAAGGGTGGGTTAGGTGGTGATTTGATGTGTATTTACTATTAGTAAATACGTATAGAAGCTTGGTATGATACGAGTACAAATACTCTAGGTATACGTATAGAAATTTTGTGAAAAATGGAATGAGGATTCAAATATAGCTATCTTTTGTGAATACACTTATATGATTTTATGTATTTAAGTCTTTAAAAGTGATTAAATACATTACTTATACAATATATGTATAAACATTATAAGTCTTAAGTATTTATGTCAATTAACGTTACGTATTGTTATCATTTTGAAAACTTAAGTTAGTAGTTTCAAAATATACTTATAACTTGTTGTTATTAATACAAAATGAGATATTAAAACATTTATTAATCATGTTAAATATGTATATATACATATATATACACAAACGTATAATTATTATATATTGTATAGTTCGTGATATCATTGGTCAAACTAGACGGTCAAACGTTGCGTAAAACTCTTTTCGGAAATATAAATCTCGACAATTTGGATTGCTTATCATGTTGGCAAGGTTTAATTTATGTAAATATTAATCTTATAAGTATAGTATGATCGAAAAAATGCGGGTCGTTACACATCATTACTACCTCAAGTTTTCTGGATAAAACTACTGGAAATGAGAAAAATGGATCTAGCTTCAAAGGATCCTTGGATGGCTTGAAAGTTCTTGAAGCAGAATCATGACACGAAAACAGTTCAAGTAAGATTTTCACTCGAAATAAGATTGTCATAGTTGTAGAAATTGAATCAAAGTTTGAATATGAATATTACCTTGAATTAGAAAGATAACCTACTGTAAATAACAAAGGTTCCTTGATCTTATATGATTACTTGGAATGGATTAGAAAGCTTGGAAGTAGACTTGCAAACTTTGAAGTATTCTTGATTTTTATGAAACTATACTTATGGAATTTATGAAGAACACTTAGAACTTGAAGATGGAACTTGAGAGAGATCAATTAGATGAAGAAAATTGAAGAATGAAAGTGTTTATAGGTGTTTTTGGTCGTTGGTATATGGATTAGATATAAAGGATATGTAATTTTGTTTTCATGTAAATAAGTCATGAATGATTACTAATATTTTTGTAATTTTATGAGATATTTCATGCTAGTTGCCAAATGATGGTTCCCACATGTGTTAGATGACTCACATGGGCTGCTAAGAGCTGATCATTGGAGTGTATATACCAATAGTACATACATCTAAAAGCTGTGTATTGTACGAGTACGAATACGGGTGCATACGAGTAGAATTGTTGATGAAACTGAACGAGGATGTAATTGTAAGCATTTTTGTTAAGTAGAAGTACTTTGATATGTGTCTTGAAGTCTTTCAAAAGTGTAAGAATACATATCAAAACACAACATGTATATACATTCTAATGGAGTCGTTAAGTCTTCGTTAGTCGTTACATGTAAGTGTTGTTTTGAAACCTTTAAGTTAACGATCTCAATTAATGTTGTTAACCCAATGTTTATTATATCAAATGAGATGTTAAATTATTATGTTATCATGATATTATGATGTATGAATCTCTTAATATGATATATACATTAAAATATCGTTACAACGATAATCGTTACATATAAGTCTCGTTTCGTAATTCTTGAGTTAGTAGTCTTGTTTTTACATATGTAGTTCATTGTTAACACACTTAATGATATATTTAAATATCATTTTATCATGTTAAATATAGTGTATCAATATCTTAATAGGATACATATGTATTTAGTAGACGTTATCATAACGATAATCGTTATATATATCATTTCGAGTTTCTTAACTTAGTAATCTCATTTCTTATGTATATCACACATTGTTAATATACTTAGTGAGATACCTACTCATCATAATCTCATGTCAACCATATATATATATGTCTATGTATACCACAACATTTAGTTTTCACAATTTTGTAACGTTCATGAATCGCCGGTCAACTTGGGTGATCAATTATCTATATGAAACTTATTTCATTTAATCAAGTCTTAACAAGTTTGATTGCTTAACACGTTGGAAACATTTAGTCATGTAAATATCAATCTCAATTAATATATATAAAGGTTCCAAGTAAGTGAGATCTACAATAATAACTTAGATCTCAAGTATTAAGAAAACCCTAAGCTAGAAAGCTTGGATCTTTACAAGATTAATGAGACCATAAGCTAGAAAGCTAAGATCTTTAACAAAATAATGAAAGTAATGAAACCATAAGCTAAAAAGCTAAGACCTTTAACATAGTAATGAAACCCTAAGCTAAAAAGCTTGGATCTTTAGTGTTCTTGAAGATCTTGAAGCATAAAGCTTGGATCTTTAAGATACATGAAGATTACAAACACAAGTTTGAATCTTTATAACAAAATAACAAGATTAAAGCTAAAAAGATTTAGATCTACAAAATAAGTGAAGATTTAAAGCTAGAAAGCTTGAATCTTCCATGTTCTTGAAGGATTCAAACCCAAGTTTGAATCTACAAGATGTAATCAAGATCAAAAGATAAAAATTTTGATCCCTTTGATGATGATGATGTCATGGGTGATGAAGGGAGAAGAAGAAGAAATAAATCAAAAAATTACACTTTTAGAGTGAGAAAGACTAGAGAGAGAATTAGAGAGTAAGTGTGTGTAAATTGCAAATGTGATCAAGTGTGAAATGAGTGAAATAAGGCTTGTATTTATAGGTGGTGAGGTGAGGGTGGGACGGTTTAGGCCGTGGGTTAGTGGGGGGACAAGGGGGACACCTTTTTGTTTTTTGGTTAATGGTTGTCTAAAGTATGTGCTTATGTTAGGATCCCATACAACATTAAGGATAATGCTTAACAAAAATGCTAGTATGTTCCCTCTAATAAATGAGCATTTATCTTTCATTAATATGGGTCACTAAATTTTTAAATTGGGCTAATTAAATAGTCCACTAGCTAGTGTAGGGTGGGCTAAAGTCCAACAAGGTAGAAAGTCCAACAAGACTAACTAGTGTGCTCTAGTAAATTACTAAGCGTAATTAAGCATCCAAAAATCAAGTAATTGTTATTATAAAATAACAATTAGTATTTCGTGGTCGTAATATTCCGGTTACGACAAAAGTTAAACGTGTACACAGTACACAGTTCGTTCTAAACGTCAAGTGACACTAACGGTCATAAAGGCTTCCGGGGTTCAAGTTAAGTAACCTACGTACTTAAAGGAATATTTTAATATATAAACAAAAGTAATCCACATGTAGAAAGTTCCCAGAGCATAATATAGTTCAGTACGCACAAATACGCAGTTTCGTGAAAAGCACAAAGCACAAAAGCAAGTCGAAAAAGTCGGGTCGTTACAACGTGAAGATGGTTCACAGACATTATGAAATGTCCCGTTCTTATTGATTAAAAACGTTCCATATTAATTGATTTCGTTGCGAGGTTTTGACCTCTATATGAGACGTTTTTCAAAGACTGCATTCATTTTAAAACAAACCAGAACCTTTATTTCATCAATAAAGGTTTAAAAAGCTTTACGTAGATTATCAAATAATGATAATCTAAAATATCCTGTTTACACACGACCATTACATAATGGTTTACAATACAAATATGTTACAACAAATTAAGTTTCTTGAATGCAGTTTTTACAAAATATCATACAAGCATGGACTCCAAATCTCGTCCTTATTTAAGTATGCGACAGCGGAAGCTCTTAATAATCACCTGAGAATAAACATGCTTAAAACGTCAACAAAAATGTTGGTGAGTTATAGGTTTAACCTATATATATCAAATCATAATAATAGACCACAAGATTTCATATTTCAATACACATCCCATACATAGAGATAAAAATCATTCATATGGTGAACACCTGGTAACCGACATTAACAAGATGCATATATAAGAATATCCCCATCATTCCGGGACACCCTTCGGATATGATATAAATTTCGAAGTACTAAAGCATCCGGTACTTTGGATGGGGTTTATTAGGCCCAATAGATCTATCTTTAGGATTCGCGTCAATTAGGGTGTCTGTTCCCTAATTCTTAGATTACCAGACTTAATAAAAAGGGGCATATTCGATTTCGATAATTCAACCATAGAATGTAGTTTCACGTACTTGTGTCTATTTTGTAAATCATTTATAAAACCTGCATGTATTCTCATCCCAAAAATATTAGATTTTAAAAGTGGGACTATAACTCACTTTCACAGATTTTTACTTCGTCGGGAAGTAAGACTTGGCCACTGGTTGATTCACGAACCTATAACAATATATACATATATATCAAAGTATGTTCAAAATATATTTACAACACTTTTAATATATTTTGATGTTTTAAGTTTATTAAGTCAGCTGTCCTCGTTAGTAACCTACAACTAGTTGTCCACAGTTAGATGTACAGAAATAAATCGATAAATATTATCTTGAATCAATCCACGACCCAGTGTATACGTATCTCAATATTGATCACAACTCAAACTATATATATTTTGGAATCAACCTCAACCCTGTATAGCAAACTCCAACATTCACATATAGAGTGTCTATGGTTGTTCCGAAATATATATAGATGTGTTGACATGATAGGTCGAAACATTGTATACGTGTCTATGGTATCTCAAGATTACATAATATACAATACAAGTTGATTAAGTTATGGTTGGAATAGATTTGTTACCAATTTTCACGTAGCTAAAATGAGAAAAATTATCCAATCTTGTTTTACCCATAACTTCTTCATTTTAAATCCGTTTTGAGTGAATCAAATTGCTATGGTTTCATATTGAACTATATTTTATGAATCTAAACAGAAAAGTATAGGTTTTTAGTCGGAAAAATAAGTTACAAGTCGTTTTTGTAAAGGTAGTCATTTCAGTCGAAAGAACGACGTCTAGATGACCATTTTAGAAAACATACTTCCACTTTGAGTTTAATCATAATTTTTGGATATAGTTTCATGTTCATAATAAAAATCATTTTCTCAGAATAACAACTTTAAAATCAAAGTTTATCATAGTTTTTAATTAACTAACCCAAAACAGCCCGCGGTGTTACTACGACGGCGTAAATCCGGTTTTACGGTGTTTTTCGTGTTTCCAGGTTTTAAATCATTAAGTTAGCATATCATATAGATATAGAACATGTGTGTAGTTAATTTTAAAAGTCAAGTTAGAAGGATTAACTTTTGTTTGCGAACAAGTTTAGAATTAACTAAACTATGTTCTAGTGATTACGAGTTTAAACCTTCGAATAAGATAGCTTTATATGTATGAATCGAATGATGTTATGAACATCATTACTACCTTAAGTTCCTTGGATAAACCTACTGGAAAAGAGAAAAATGGATCTAGCTTCAACGGATCCTTGGATGGCTCGAAGTTCTTGAAGCAGAATCATGACACGAAAACAAGTTCAAGTAAGATCATCACTTGAAATAAGATTGTTATAGTTATAGAAATTGAACCAAAGTTTGAATATGATTATTACCTTGTATTAGAATGATAACCTACAGTAAGAAACAAAGATTTCTTGAGGTTGGATGATCACCTTACAAGATTGGAAGTGAGCTAGCAAACTTGAAAGTATTCTTGATTTTATGTAACTAGAACTTGTAAAATATATGAAGAACACTTAGAACTTGAAGATAGAATTTGAGAGAGATCAATTAGATGAAGAAAATTGAAGAATGAAAGTGTTTGTAGGTGTTTTTGGTCGTTGGTGTATGGATTAGATATAAAGGATATGTAATTTTGTTTTCATGTAAATAAGTCATGAATGATTACTCATATTTTTGTAATTTTATGAGATATTTCATGCTAGTTGCCAAATGATGGTTCCCACATGTGTTAGGTGACTCACATGGGCTGCTAAGAGCTGATCATTGTAGTGTATATACCAATAGTACATACATCTAAAAGCTGTGTATTGTACGAGTACGAATACGGGTGCATACGAGTAGAATTGTTGATGAAACTGAACGAGGATGTAATTGTAAGCATTTTTGTTAAGTAGAAGTATTTTGATAAGTGTCTTGAAGTCTTTCAAAAGTGTATGAATACATATTAAAACACTACATGTATATACATTTTAACTGAGTCGTTAAGTCATCGTTAGTCGTTACATGTAAATGTTGTTTTGAAACCTTTAGGTTAATGATCTTGTTGAATGTTGTTAACCCATTGTTTATTATAACAAATGAGATGTTAAATTGTTATATTATCATGATATTATGATATATAATATATCTCAGTATGATGTATATACAGTTAAATGTCGTTACAACGATAATCGTTACATATATGTCTCGTTTCGAAATCATTAAATTAGTAGTCTTATTTTTACATATGTAGTTCATTGTTAATATACTTAATGATATGTTTACTTATCATAGTATCATGTTAACTATATATATATCCATATATATGTCATCATATAGTTTTTACAAGTTTTAACGTTCGTGAATCACCGGTCAACTTGGGTGGTCAATTGTCTATATGAAACATATTTCAATTAATCAAGTCTTAACAAGTTTGATTGCTTAACATGTTGGAAACATTTAATCATGTAAATATCAATCTCAATTAATATATATAAACATGGAAAAGTTCGGGTCACTACAGTACCTACCCGTTAAATAAATTTCGTCCCGAAATTTTAAGCTGTTGAAGGTGTTGACGAATCTTCTGGAAATAGATGCGGGTATTTCTTCTTCATCTGATCTTTACGCTCCCAGGTGAACTCGGGTCCTCTACGAGCATTCCATCGAACCTTAACAATTGGTATCTTGTTTTGCTTAAGTCTTTTAACCTCACGATCCATTATTTCGACGGGTTCTTCGATGAATTGAAGTTTTTCGTTGATTTGGATTTCATCTAACGGAATAGTGAGATCTTCTTTAGCAAAACATTTCTTTAAATTCGAGACGTGGAAAGTGTTATGTACAGCCGCGAGTTGTTGAGGTAACTCTAGTCGGTAAGCTACTGGTCCGATACGATCAATAATCTTGAATGGTCCAATATACCTTGGATTTAATTTCCCTCGTTTACCAAATCGAACAACGCCTTTCCAAGGTGCAACTTTAAGCATGACCATCTCTCCAATTTCAAATTCTATATCTTTTCTTTTAATGTCAGCGTAGCTCTTTTGTCGACTTTGGGCGGTTTTCAACCGTTGTTGAATTTGGATGATCTTCTCGGTAGTTTCTTGTATAATCTCCGGACCCGTAATCTGTCTATCCCCCACTTCACTCCAACAAATTGGAGACCTGCACTTTCTACCATAAAGTGCTTCAAACGGCGCCATCTCAATGCTTGAATGGTAGCTGTTGTTGTAGGAAAATTCTGCTAACGGTAGATGTCGATCCCAACTGTTTCCGAAATCAATAACACATGCTCGTAGCATGTCTTCAAGCGTTTGTATCGTCCTTTCGCTCTGCCCATCAGTTTGTGGATGATAGGCAGTACTCATGTCTAGACGAGTTCCTAATGCTTGCTGTAATGTCTGCCAGAATCTTGAAATAAATCTGCCATCCCTATCAGAGATAATAGAGATTGGTATTCCATGTCTGGAGATGACTTCCTTCAAATACATTCGTGCTAACTTCTCCATCTTGTCATCTTCTCTTATTGGCAAGAAGTGTGCTGATTTGGTGAGACGGTCAACTATTACCCAAATAGTATCAAAACCACTTGCAGTCCTTGGCAATTTAGTGATGAAATCCATGGTAATGTTTTCCCATTTCCATTCCGGGATTTCGGGTTGTTGAAGTAGACCTGATGGTTTCTGATGCTCAGCTTTGACCTTAGAACACGTCAAACATTCTCCTACGTATTTAGCAACATCGGCTTTCATACCCGGCCACCAAAAATGTTTCTTGAGATCCTTGTACATCTTCCCCGTTCCAGGATGTATTGAGTATCTGGTTTTATGAGCTTCTCTAAGTACCATTTCTCTCATATCTCCAAATTTTGGTACCCAAATCCTTTCAGCCCTATACCGGGTTCCGTCTTCCCGAATATTAAGATGCTTCTCCGATCCTTTGGGTATTTCATCCTTTAAATTTCCCTCTTTTAAAACTCCTTGTTGCGCCTCCTTTATTTTAGTAGTAATGTTATTATGAATCATTATATTCATAGATTTTACTCGAATGGGTTCTCTGTCCTTCCTGCTCAAGGCATCGGCTACCACATTTGCCTTCCCCGGGTGGTAACGAATCTCAAAGTCGTAATCATTCAATAATTCAATCCACCTACGCTGCCTCATATTCAGTTGTTTCTGATTAAATATGTGTTGAAGACTTTTGTGGTCGGTATATATAATACTTTTGACCCCATATAAGTAGTGCCTCCAAGTCTTTAATGCAAAAACAACCGCGCCTAATTCCAAATCATGCGTCGTATAATTTTGTTCGTGAATCTTCAATTGTCTAGACGCATAAGCAATCACCTTCGTTCGTTGTATTAATACACAACCGAGACCTTGCTTTGATGCATCACAATAAATCACAAAATCATCATTCCCTTCAGGCAATGACAATATAGGTGCCGTAGTTAGCTTTTTCTTCAATAACTGAAACGCTTTCTCTTGTTCATCATTCCATTCAAATTTCTTCCCTTTATGCGTTAATGCAGTCAAGGGTTTTGCTATTCTGGAAAAGTCTTGGATGAACCTTCTGTAGTAACCAGCTAGTCCTAAAAACTGGCGTATGTGTTTCGGAGTTTTCGGGGTTTCCCACTTTTCAACAGTTTCTATCTTTGCCGGATCCACCTTAATACCTTCTTTGTTCACTATGTGACCGAGGAATTGAACTTCTTCCAACCAAAATGCACACTTTGAAAACTTAGCGTACAATTCTTCCTTCCTCAATACTTCTAACACCTTTCTCAAATGTTCACCGTGTTCTTGGTCATTCTTTGAGTAAATAAGTATGTCATCAATGAAAACAATGACAAACTTGTCAAGGTATGGTCCACACACTCGGTTCATAAGGTCCATGAACACAGCTGGTGCATTAGTTAAACCAAACGGCATGACCATAAACTCGTAATGACCGTAACGTGTTCTGAAAGCAGTCTTTGGAATATCATCTTCTTTCACCCGCATTTGATGATACCCGGAACGTAAGTCAATCTTTGAATAAACAGACGAGCCTTGTAGTTGATCAAATAAGTCATCGATTCTCGGTAGTGGGTAGCGGTTCTTGATGGTAAGTTTGTTCAACTCTCGGTAGTCGATACACAACCTGAATGTACCATCTTTCTTCTTGACAAACAAAACAGGAGCTCCCCACGGTGATGTGCTTGGTCGAATGAAACCACGCTCTAAAAGTTCTTGTAATTGGCTTTGTAGTTCTTTCATCTCGCTGGGTGCGAGTCTGTAAGGAGCACGAGCTATTGGTGCAGCTCCTGGTACAAGATCTTTTTGAAATTCAACGGATCGATGTGGGGGTAATCCCGGTAATTCTTTCGGAAATACATCAGGAAATTCTTTTACGATGGGAACATCATTGATGCTCTTTTCTTCAGTTTGTACTTTCTCGACGTGTGCTAGAACAGCATAGCAACCTTTTCTTATTAGTTTTTGTGCCTTCAAATTACTAATAAGATGTAGCTTCGTGTTGCCCTTTTCTCTGTACACCATTAAGGGTTTTCCTTTTTCTCGTATAATGCGAATTGCATTTTTGTAACAAACGATCTCTGCCTTCACTTCTTTCAACCAGTCCATACCGATTATCACATCAAAACTCCCTAACTCTACTGGTATTAAATCAATCTTAAATGTTTCGCTAACCAGTTTAATTTCTCGATTCCGACATATATTATCTGCTGAAATTAATTTACCATTTGCTAATTCGAGTAAAAATTTACTATCCAAAGGCGTCAATGGACAACTTAATTTAGCACAAAAATCTCTACTCATATAGCTTCTATCCGCACCCGAATCAAATAAAACGTAAGCAGATTTATTGTCAATAAGAAACGTACCCGTAACAAGCTCCGGGTCTTCCTGTGCCTCTGCCGCATTAATATTGAAAACTCTTCCACGGCCTTGTCCATTCGTGTTCTCCTGGTTCGGGCAATTTCTAATAATGTGGCCCGGTTTTCCACATTTATAACAAACTACATTGGCATAACTTGCTCCGACACTACTTGCTCCGCCATTACTCGTTCCGACACCATTTGTTCCTTTCGTTCTATTAACCCCTGGTCCGTAGACCTCACACTTCACCGCGCTATGACCATTTCTTTTACACTTGTTGCAAAATTTAGTGCAGAACCCCGAGTGATTCTTTTCACACCTTTGGCATAGCTGCTTCTGATTGTTGTTGTTGTTGCAGTTATTATTGTTGTTGGGATGATTGTTGTAGTTGCTGTTGTTGTTGTTGTTGGGCCGTTTGTTGTAGTTGCAATTGATGTTGCGATTGTTAGGATAATTGTTGCGATTATTGTTGTAATTGCTGTTGTTGTTGTATTGGTGATTCTTATCACCGTTTTCCTCCCACTTTCTTTTGACTTGCTTCACATTGGCCTCTTCAGCAGTCTGTTCTTTAATTCTTTCTTCAATTTGGTTCACGAGTTTGTGAGCCATTCTACATGCCTGTTGTATGGAGGCGGGCTCGTGTGAACTTATATCTTCTTGGATTCTTTCCGGTAATCCTTTCACAAACGCGTCTATCTTCTCTTCCTCATCTTCGAATGCTCCCGGACACAATAGGCACAATTCTGTGAATCGTCTTTCATACGTGGTAATATCAAATCCTTGGGTTCGTAACCCTCTAAGTTATGTCTTGAGCTTATTGACCTCGGTTCTGGGACGGTACTTCTCGTTCATCAAGTGCTTGAATGCTGACCACGGTAGTGCGTACGCATCGTCTTGTCCCACTTGCTCTAGATAGGTATTCCACCATGTTAACGCAGAACCTGTGAAGGTATGCGTAGCGTACTTCACTTTGTCCTCTTCAGTACACTTACTTATGGCAAACACCGATTCGACCTTCTCGGTCCACCGTTTCAATCCGATCGGTCCTTCGGTTCCATCAAATTCCAAAGGTTTGCAGGCAGTGAATTCTTTGTAGGTGCATCCTACACGATTTCCTGTACTGCTAGATCCAAGGTTATTGTTGGTATGTAGCGCAGCCTGTACTGCGGCTATGTTTGAAGCTAGAAAAGTACGGAATTCCTCTTCATTCATATTCACTGTGTGTCGAGTAGTCGGTGCCATTTCCTTCAAAATAGTCAAATGGAACAAGTTAATCATACAGAATATTAAGAGTAGTTAATAGTATTTCGTAGCATAATATGAACTCATTTATAAAAGCTTTTTCTTCATATTAGCGTTTTATAAGTTTAAATTCGGGTAGTACCTACCCGTTAAGTTCATACTTAGTAGCTAATATACAATTCAACTACTACAATTCTATATGAAAAACTGATTATAATAATATTTCGCGTTCAAACTTTTATACAATATTTTACAAACTTACAATACCGCTTATTTTACATAAAGCATGAAATATAGCACGCAATAACTTTGATACAAGATAGTTGTGAAGATAATTCTAGCTAGTACACAAGTCGTTCAGCAAAGGCAATAAAGACACGTAATTCATACGTCCAGAAACAAGTCATGCATTCTGGTTTTACTAGGACTACTTCCCATCCTTGGCCTTGTGCAACATAACCGTTATGGCCGTTGATAAGACAGCGTGTTGTAACGTCGTCAAAGGGACGAGGGTTACATAATGTCCAACAGTCCCGTAATAATCTAAAAACCTCATTTCTTACCCCAATTACCGACTCTGTCACTTGTGGAAACGTTTTGTTTAATAGTTGTAGCCCGATGTTCTTGTTCTCACTTTGGTGAGAAGCGAACATTACTAATCCGTAAGCATAACATGCTTCTTTATGTTGCATGTTAGCCGCTTTTTCTAAATCATGAAGTCCAATATTCGGATATATTGAGTCAAAATAATTTCTTAACCCGTTGCGTAAAATAGCATTTGGGTTCCCCGCAATATATGCGTCAAAGTAAACACATCGTAACTTATGGGTTTCCCAATGTGATATCCCCCATCTTTCAAACGAAAGTCTCTTATAAACCAAGACATTCTTGGAACGTTCTTCGAATGTCTTACAAACTGATCTCGCCTTAAATAGTTGTGCCGAGGAATTCTGGCCGACTCTAGACAAGATTTCATCAATCATGTCTCCGGGTAGGTCTCTTAAAATATTGGGTTGTCTATCCATTTTGTGTTTTTAAACTGTAAAATAGACAAGAGTTAGATTCATAAAAAAAATACTTATTAATACAAGCAATTTTTACATATATCATAAAGCATAAGAACACTATATTACATATATTACACCACACGAATACAACTATCTTATTCCGACTCACTCGTTTCTTCTTCTTCGGTTTTGGTTCGTTTTGCCAAGTTTCTAGGGATATATGATGTTCCCCTAATACGAGCCGTCGTTGTCCACATTGGTTTAGAAAAACCTGGTGGTTTAGAGGTTCCCGGGTCATTGTTACAACTTAAGGACTTCGGGCGTTGACGATACATATAAAGTTCATCGGGGTTGGAATTAGATTTCTCTATTTTTATGCCCTTTCCCTTATTATTTTCTTTTGCCTTTTTAAATTCAGTTGGGGTAATTTCTATAACATCATCGGAATTCTCGTCGGAATCCGATTCATCGGAGAATTGGTAATCCTCCCAATATTTTGCTTCCTTGGCAGAAACACCATTGACCATAATTAACCTTGGTCGGTTGGTTGAGGATTTTCTTTTACTTAACCGTTTTATTATTTCCCCCACCGGTTCTATTTCTTCATCCGGTTCCGATTCTTCTTCCGGTTCCGACTCTTCTTCCGGTTCCTCTTCGGGAACTTGTGAATCAGTCCACGAATCATTCCAATTTACATTTGACTCTTCATTATTAATAGGTGAGTCAATGGGACTTGTTCTAGAGGTAGACATCTATCACATAATATCAAACGCGTTAAGAGATTAATATATCACATAATATTCACATGTTAAAAATATATAGTTTCCAACGAAATTTGTTAAGCAATCATTTTTCAAGTAAACACGGTCGAAGTCCAGACTCACTAATGCATCCTAACAAACTCGATAAGACACACTAATGCAAAATTCTGGTTCTCTAAGACCAACGCTCGGATACCAACTGAAATGTCCCGTTCTTATTGATTAAAAACGTTCCATATTAATTGATTTCGTTGCGAGGTTTTGACCTCTATATGAGACGTTTTTCAAAGACTGCATTCATTTTAAAACAAACCAGAACCTTTATTTCATCAATAAAGGTTTAAAAAGCTTTACGTAGATTATCAAATAATGATAATCTAAAATATCCCGTTTACACACGACCATTACATAATGGTTTACAATACAAATATGTTACAACAAATTAAGTTTCTTGAATGCAGTTTTTACAAAATATCATACAAGCATGGACTCCAAATCTCGTCCTTATTTAAGTATGCGACAGCGGAAGCTCTTAATAATCACCTGAGAATAAACATGCTTAAAACGTCAACAAAAATGTTGGTGAGTTATAGGTTTAACCTATATATATCAAATCATAATAATAGACCACAAGATTTCATATTTCAATACACATCCCATACATAGAGATAAAAATCATTCATATGGTGAACACCTGGTAACCGACATTAACAAGATGCATATATAAGAATATCCCCATCATTCCGGGACACCCTTCGGATATGATATAAATTTTGAGAGTACTAAAGCATCCGGTACTTTGGATGGGGTTTGTTAGGCCCAATAGATCTATCTTTAGGATTCGCGTCAATTAGGGTGTCTGTTCCCTAATTCTTAGATTACCAGACTTAATAAAAAGGGGCATATTCGATTTCGATAATTCAACCATAGAATGTAGTTTCACGTACTTGTGTCTATTTTGTAAATCATTTATAAAACCTGCATGTATTCTCATCCCAAAAATATTAGATTTTAAAAGTGGGACTATAACTCACTTTCACAGATTTTTACTTCGTCGGGAAGTAAGACTTGGCCACTGGTTGATTCACGAACCTATAACAATATATACATATATATCAAAGTATGTTCAAAATATATTTACAACACTTTTAATATATTTTGATGTTTTAAGTTTATTAAGTCAGCTGTCCTCGTTAGTAACCTACAACTAGTTGTCCACAGTTAGATGTACAGAAATAAATCGATAAATATTATCTTGAATCAATCCACGACCCAGTGTATACGTATCTCAGTATTGATCACAACTCAAACTATATATATTTTGGAATCAACCTCAACCCTGTATAGCTAACTCCAACATTCACATATAGAGTGTCTATGGTTGTTCCGAAATATATATAGATGAGTCGACATGATAGGTCGAAACATTGTATACGTGTCTATGGTATCTCAAGATTACATAATATACAATACAAGTTGATTAAGTTATGGTTGGAATAGATTTGTTACCAATTTTCACGTAGCTAAAATGAGAAAAATTATCCAATCTTGTTTTACCCATAACTTCTTCATTTTAAATCCGTTTTGAGTGAATCAAATTGCTATGGTTTCATATTGAACTCTATTTTATGAATCTAAACAGAAAAGTATAGGTTTATAGTCGGAAAAATAAGTTACAAGTCATTTTTGTAAAGGTAGTCATTTCAGTCGAAAGAACGACGTCTAGATGACCATTTTAGAAAACATACTTCCACTTTGAGTTTAATCATAATTTTTGGATATAGTTTCATGTTCATAATAAAAATCATTTTCTCAGAATAACAACTTTAAAATCAAAGTTTATCATAGTTTTTAATTAACTAACCCAAAACAGCCCGCGGTGTTACTACGACGGCGTAAATCCCGTTTTACGGTGTTTTTCGTGTTTCCAGGTTTTAAATCATTAAGTTAGCATATCATATAGATATAGAACATGTGTGTAGTTAATTTTAAAAGTCAAGTTAGAAGGATTAACTTTTGTTTGCGAACAAGTTTAGAATTAACTAAACTATGTTCTAGTTATTACGAGTTTAAACCTTCGAATAAGATAGCTTTATATGTATGAATCGAATGATGTTATGAACATCATTACTACCTTAAGTTCCTTGGATAAACCTACTGGAAAAGAGAAAAATGGATCTAGCTTCAACGGATCCTTGGATGGCTCGAAGTTCTTGAAGCAGAATCATGACACGAAAACAAGTTCAAGTAAGATCATCACTTGAAATAAGATTGTTATAGTTATAGAAATTGAACCAAAGTTTGAATATGATTATTACCTTGTATTAGAATGATAACCTACAGTAAGAAACAAAGATTTCTTGAGGTTGGATGATCACCTTACAAGATTGGAAGTGAGCTAGCAAACTTGAAAGTATTCTTGATTTTATGTAACTAGAACTTGTAAAATATATGAAGAACACTTAGAACTTGAAGATAGAACTTGAGAGAGATCAATTAGATGAAGAAAATTGAAGAATGAAAGTGTTTGTAGGTGTTTTTGGTCGTTGGTGTATGGATTAGATATAAAGGATATGTAATTTTGTTTTCATGTAAATAAGTCATGAATGATTACTCATATTTTTGTAATTTTATGAGATATTTCATGCTAGTTGCCAAATGATGGTTCCCACATGTGTTAGGTGACTCACATGGGCTGCTAAGAGCTGATCATTGGAGTGTATATACCAATAGTACATACATCTAAAAGCTGTGCATTGTACGAGTACGAATACGGGTGCATACGAGTAGAATTGTTGATGAAATTGAACGAGGATGTAATTGTAAGCATTTTTGTTAAGTAGAAGTATTTTGATAAGTGTCTTGAAGTCTTTCAAAAGTGTATGAATACATATTAAAACACTACATGTATATACATTTTAACTGAGTCGTTAAGTCATCGTTAGTCGTTACATGTAAATGTTGTTTTGAAACCTTTAGGTTAATGATCTTGTTGAATGTTGTTAACCCATTGTTTATTATAACAAATGAGATGTTAAATTGTTATATTATCATGATATTATGATATATAATATATCTCAGTATGATGTATATACAGTTAAATGTCGTTACAACGATAATCGTTACATATATGTCTCGTTTCGAAATCATTAAATTAGTAGTCTTATTTTTACATATGTAGTTCATTGTTAATATACTTAATGATATGTTTACTTATCATAGTATCATGTTAACTATATATATATCCATATATATGTCATCATATAGTTTTTACAAGTTTTAACTTTCGTGAATCACCGGTCAACTTGGGTGGTCAATTGTCTATATGAAACATATTTCAATTAATCAAGTCTTAACAAGTTTGATTGCTTAACATGTTGGAAACATTTAATCATGTAAATATCAATCTCAATTAATATATATAAACATGGAAAAGTTCGGGTCACTACACATTACCCTCATCATGTGCCATATTACACGACTCTTTCATTCTACTTAATCTCTAAATATATCACAGAAATATTTCCTTGATATTTCTGTTCTTCCGCAATTCCAACAGTTGCTAATAAATCGTACTATTACATTTTCTTTCTGATTAGAAGATTTCCATAAATTCTTTGAATTCCAGAAATCAACCGTGACTACGTCAAAAGTCGAGACGAATATTTTTACCTCATTTCACTCTTTTGCGATAGCTTCATTCATATTATTCGAGTAATCGAATTATTTTATCCCAATTACTCAATAGTGATAAAACTCTATTTCACAACTCATATTCGTCATGAAAAACATTCTTATTGTTAGCCATGACGACCTCGATCAAATTTCTGTACGAAATTTCTTTAACGGGTAGGTACTATCACGACCCGGAAAATTTTGACTTATTTTAAACCAAACTCTCGATACGATGTAATATTTTTGACGCGATAAGAAAAGTCTGTTATGTTGAGTCTCAAAAATTTTGAACTGTTTCATATATTCAATTGACCTTCGACCATTCCCGACGATTCACGAACAACTATTTGTAAATAGATACATATATATTTAAAAATATAAATATATATATTAATTCGAAATATAATTTGAAATATCATATTATTTAGTTATTAGAATTAATTTTGTAAAATAAAATAATATAAGATATAATAAAATTTATTATTTAAAATAAATCTATATATAGATATCAAAGTTTATTGAATATATTTATTAATTAATTGTAAATACTCGTTGGACGTTTTGATTATTTAGAGAAGTTTAAATCGAACTTATATGCTTTTAAAATAAACGGTGATCCGAAAATGATTCTTATAAATTATAAATTTATTAGAAATGTATGGGCAAATGGCCCGAAAAGGTAACCTATTTTGACAATTTTGCCAATAAAGGTAATATGACTTTTCCAGATGCCCGAAAAGAATGTTTGTTTTAATTTGGAAGTCAAAAAGGATTATAATTTGAAAAAGTGTTAAATTGAGGTAATTTTTGCTGTAATATGACTTTTTCAGATGCCCGAAAAGAATGTTTGTTTTAATTTGGAAGTCGAAAAGGATTATAATTTGAAAAAGTGCTAAATTGAGGTAATTTTTGCTGAAAAAGTGTATCAACGATTTGCAAAGGAAAATAAAAAAAAATGCCACATCAGCAAAAATTACCTCAAATTAACACTTTTTCAAATTATAATCCTTTTCGACTTCCAAATTAAAACAAACATTCTTTTCGGGCATCTGGAAAAGTCATATTACCTTTATTGGAAAATTTGGCAAAATAGGTTACCTTTTCTGGCCATTTGCCCGAAATGTATTTAGGATCTAGTTATTAAATTTTAACACTTTTTATATTTTATCCAGGATCGAGCGCGGACAGTTGATGTAATTTTTATTTAATAAATTAATGACCGTTTTATAACGACTAAAATAAATAAAGTTAATTAATATAAAAAAATTTGGGATTTTTCGGAGTATTCTTATTCATCACTGATTAACGACGGGTTACGAAATTTAGTCCGTAATAGGCGACGGCTAACTAATTGCACGTTTTAATTTTCAAATATTATTATATTATATATTTACATTCACAATTCATTGGATTCGCTAATTGATTGAAATTTACTGTTTTTAAAGTTTCAATTAATTCACTGCGCTACAAATTACCTTTGATGATTGATAATTTGATTGATATTATTTTGGATTCATTCACTGTCCACTATCTCATCTATCTATCCTTATATATTTATATATACATATACATAATAGATAGATATACTCAACCATCACCTAATTATGTTTCTTCTTCCTTCTCCTTCTTCAAGAACACTGGAACCAAACCACCATCATATAACTGCTCTCTTACTCTTCATTATCTGTTCGACATTCCCAAGAACCAAACTTCACCACCACCTTAATCATCTCCACTCCACTTTGATTACAAACCCACTTTGTTTCTATACACTGTTCACATACCCAAATTCCATCGTGATCTTGCTACTTCCTGTTTCTAGTCGATGAACAAGGTAACCACCATCACTCTTTGATATAATATTACTTATCAAAAAAAACCCATTCCACCTCCATACAACCACCATGAATCGTCACCAATCACCACCATTAACATCGTGCATAATTACTACAACTCCTGCTGTTACAGCCGCCACTATTGCAGGTATACTACTACTATTCTTCCATCACCACCACTACATACGATCATATATTGTTGCGGTTATATGTGTATATTTCTGTTGCTATTCCGGTGTAAACAATCATCAAAACAACCCACCAACGAGCCACCACCTTCCACCCAGTTCAAACCTATATTTTTTTTACTTTTGTTTCATACCCCTGTTATACTTCTATTTCAATCATGATTAATCAACTTCAAACTCTATTCTCAACCTTTGAACAACCACCATCAACCTCCACCAGAATCACCATCCCAAACCACTTGAAATTATCTCTCTATTTCCTTTCTTTCTTATCGAGCATGATTCTCAATTCCCACCTCACATATAGTGTGACGACTCGGAAATTTCCGACCAAATTTAAACTTAACATTTATATGTTTCTGACACGATAAGCAGAATTTGTAATATTGAATCTCAAAAAGTTTGGAACTACATTCATGTAATCAATTACCCTTTGACCGTGTTCGACGATTCACGAACAATTATGTGTATATAGATATGTATATATAATATGTAATATTAACTGAAAACATTAACAAAGTATTAGATATATGATACTTTACATGAACGTATTTGTTTCGATATATTTATTGACAGAATTAAGAGATAATATCAAATGATTGAATTATCAGATACATTATGATATGATTACGGGCCTATGTTATGAGGTCCACTGTGATTTAAGAAATCTATTTTTTTTGACCACTCATTACTTAACCAGTATGATAAAAATAACGATATTTATATTTTATTTTATCAAATATATATAACGATTTAAATTAATATTATATATATTTATACGCGTATTATACGTACATAGTTTTATACTTTTACTATACTTTAACTTTACCTTTACTTTACTTTTACTTTACTTTAACTTTAATAATTCATACTTTAATAATTCACTTTAATAATTCATACTTTAATAATTCACTTTAATAATTCATACTTTAATAATTTACTTTAATAATTCATAATTTAATAATTCAAAAATCTATTATAAATAGAATTCAATAGGTTACATTATTTCATAGAAACTTGAAAATATATTTCTCTAAACTCTCTCAATTGAATTATATATATATATATATATATATATATATATATATATATATATATATATATATATATATATATATATATATACTTAGTATTATTTCAAGATATTATTAGTATACATAAAATACTACGACGGAGTTATATTCAGACGATTTCAAAATAAGTTTTCAAATGGGATAGAGCTAAGGAAATTATGGGTTATAGCTATGGAGGTTATGGGTATTGATTGAGGGTATTGCTCGTGAGGTCAACCTAACGTTTATCATTTTCGTTGCGTCTACGTACTTTCCTGCAATATTGAATCACAATATTGATACGTTCGTGAATCCGAGACAAACCCTGCACTTGTTCAGTGCCGTCATATACATAATTGCTACGAAATACAGTATTGTGAGTTTCATTACTCCCTTTTTATATATATTTTTGGGCTGAGAATACATGCACTGTTTTATAACTGTTTTACGAAATGGACACAAGTACTAAAAACATATTCTACGTTGAGTTGTACCACTTTGCATATTTTTCCCTAATAGCTTGGTAATTAATATTTACATGTTGTAAGAGCATGCAAGCGCGAATCCTATTGATAGATCTATCGGGTTTGACAACCCTAACCGGGATAGTCGCTCTAGTATCGTAAACGGTTGCATAGTACTTCATTTTTACTACACTTGGTACAGTGTAGGGATATTTCATAATAAAGGGAATATGCCACATTAATTGTTAAGTATGGTTACCGAAGCGCTCAATAACTTATAGAATACTTTTATACACTTGCGAGTGTACGGATATTTATAGAAACTAAAATCTCGTGGTCTATTATTATTACGGAAATGATTGATTATGATAAACTAATGAACTCACCAACCTTTTGGTTGACACTTTAAAGCATGTTTATTCTCAGGTATTAAAGAAATCTTCCGGTATGCATTAGCTCATTTTAAGGATATTACTTGGAGTCATTCATGACATACTTTGAAAGATGTTGCATTCGAGTCGTTGAGTTCATCAAGATTAATATTAAGTCAATTATAGTTGGATGTAATATGAAATGGTATGCATGCCGTCAATTTTTGATGTAAAGAAAGTTTGTCTTTTAAAAACGAATGCAATATTTGTAAAACGTATCATATAGAGGTCAAATACCTCGCGATGTAATCAACTATTGTGAATCGTTTATAATGTATATGAACGGATCCTTTCATATAGGTATTTACATATACATACACTACATGTAAGTGAAACCCACGATTTAACCACCACCCTCAATCATTGAATCACCACCTTAACCACTACCGGGTATAAGATTTGTTTCCTGTTTACATTTAGAACGAGACCTAAAAATAGGCCATCACCTCTTTACAATCCAAACCCAACGAGATTTATGATGATGATAAGCCTGTATGAACGCATTGACGTTTTACTCCTACTGTTGTTCAAGAATTTCCTTTGCCAAACACAAACCCACTTACAAGCCTGCATCTCCGTTCGTTTATTCTAATAAACCGAGACCCTTCTTTATGTAAAGATGATGAACAGCAATTAAATCAATGATGATTCTGAGATATTTGTGATTAAAGTATGATAATGATGTTTCATATAAAAGTGTATGATAGCGATAAAAAAAAAGATGATGCGTTTACAGAACCCCACCTCTACTAACCTCTCGTTGATTTCCTTTCTTAAAAATAGTTACTAGACCGAGTTTTTTTTTATATATGTGGGCTTGTTTTGTTTAAAGGAGTGGACTATACTAATTGGGCCTGTTGGGCCAAAATAAGTCGTGGGCAGAGAATGATAAGTTAATAAATGTTGGTGATAATAAAACTCAAAATAAAATGAAGATGATGATGATATGTGATATTAGGAATACATGATGACGGTTGATAAATGAAATAATAATAGAAACGTTAAAATGATGATAATTAGATGATCCTTTCGGTAATGAGATGAAGATGATCATGAAAGGATCACGATGATGATTTGGTAAATGATATAGTTCGATGATGATGGTTATATACTTTTAGTTCCTAAATTAAATCAGAAAAGCAAACTAGCTCAAATGGTTAAGCGAGTATCGATTTAACCGGGAGGTCTTGGGTTCGAAACTAGGCTGATACAATTATTTTTTTTAAGATGCTGTGAAAACTTGGGCTTGTGAGGCAGTTGGGCCGAATTTTTGTTGGGCCGTGATCCAAGTTTCTGCTGGGCTGCTGCTACGATAGATATTAAGTGGTGATTAGATGATAATCGCGATAATGAGTATGATGATGAAAAAGGTAACATATATATAGGATAAATAAATTTAATCCGGGGTATAAATCAGAAATGCACGAATAGAGGAATGGTTAGGGGTGTTTATGTGTAACTGAGAAGTCTTGGGTTCGAGCTCGGGCTAGGGTAATTTTTTTTAGAAAGCTCATTCAACCATTTGAAAGTTGTTGCTGTTGCAGTTGCTGTTGCTGTTGCTGCTGCTGTTGCTGCTGCTGCTGCTGCTGCTGTTGTTGTTGTTGTTGTTGTTGTTGTTATTGTTGTTGTTGTTGTTGGTGTTGTTGTCATTATTATTATTATTATCATTTGTTGTTATCATTATTTTTATTATTATTATCATTATTATCATTATTATCATTATCATTATTATTGTTGTTGTTATTATTATTATTATTATTATTATTATTATTATTATTATTATTATTATTATTATTATTATTATTATTATTATTATTATTATTATTATTATCATTATTATTATTATTATTATTATTATTATTATCATTATTATTAACTAAAATTATCATGTTATTAAGATTAACATTATTAGTAAAATTATTATTTTTATCATTATTATCATAATTAGTATTATTATTACTCATTATTAGTATTAGGTATTATTATCAATATTATTGTTTTCATTATAAAAATAAAATAACTTATTATTATTATTATTATTAAAGATTATCATTATCATTTTTATATTTAGTATTATCATTATTAATAAAGTTATTATTATTATTAGTAAATTATTATTATTATTAAAACTATCATTTTCACGAATAACTATATATAACATGTAATTTAAGATGTAATATAAGTATACATTTTTAAATAGAATTTAGTATAAATTCTATATAACCATAAATATAAATATATAAATAATATATATTAATAAATGAAATTATGTGATTTCCATTATATGTTTTAATAGATATACAATTGATATAGGTTCATGAATCCGAGGCCAACCCTGCATTGTTCAGTTCCGTCGTATGCATATTTTTACTACAAAATATCGTATTGTGAGTTCATTTGATTCTATTTTACTCTTTACATTTTTGGGACTGATAATACATGCGTTGCTTTATAACTGATTTACAACTATTTTATTCAATGCTTTTAAAATCTATATTTTTGGAATACATGATATGCTTTTATAAATGTTTGACGAGATAGATACAAGCAAAACATTCCTCGAATGAATTATTATGCAGACAGAAGTTCTGTGGATTATTATTGAATTAGTTGGACGTGATAATTGCCACTAATTGTTGTGAATATTTCCCCTTGATTATTATTGCTTGGTAACCTAAGAATTAGAAAACGGGTATGACCCTAATTCACGCGAATCCTAAAGGTAGCTACCGGGTTTAACACCCCAACCCAGAATGTTCACTAGACGGAAGAGCTAGTGGGCGTGGTGTTTAGTACTTCGAAGTTTATATATTATATAGACGAGATGTTCTGTTTTGGGGATATTATTGATGCACATTATATGTTAAGGTCGGTTAGCAAGTCAAGCAATAAAAGCAAAATGAATGTTATGTATCGAGAGAATGATTTTATGCACAGTTTATGTGTATGTTATTTTTGTGTACGAGATATGTGTACGGTTATTAAAAATCGTGAGGCAACCTACGGGGGAGAAAAGGATACGAACCTACTCTGCCAAGCATTATGAAAAATGGTTTCGTACACGAGATAGGTGTACTGTATTTAAATCTTGTGGTCTATCAAAATTATGAATTTTATTGTTTATGATAAACCTATGAACCCACCAACCTTTTGGTTGACACTTTTAAAACATGTTTATTCTCAGGTCTGAAAGAAATCTTTCGCTGTGCATTTGTTAATTTTAAAGATATTACATGGAGTCGTTCATGGCATATAGAGGTCAGAACCTCGCAATGGGACCAAATGTTGAAGACTTCGTCCAGATGGATTAGGACGGGTCGCTTCAGAATAAAGTTAAGTCATTTCTCCACCCGAAGTGAAACACTCCCAAAAGTAGAGAAAGTCATCTCTCTCAATGTTCTATGGATAAAGAAATTGCTTCCAAAAGGATCTTCGACCTATAAGTAGGAAAAATTTTAAAAAAATAAAAATAAAATAAAAAAAATAAAAAATGAGACGTCATAAAAATGGCAGAATCAATTTTTCATGGGTTTTAAATCTTTGAAATTCAATTTAGGCTCTAAGCGACAGTGAAGTCGCCAATAAATCGGCGCTTGCTGTTGACTCGATTAATAGAGTAAATAAAGAAAAATAAACATATAAATGCATGAGTCCCTTACTACTCTAAAATTAATTAATGATAAAGGGAGGTCCCTAAACTTATATAGTTACCTATGTTTCTTCTCATATCCGATGTGGGACACCGATTACCCAATCATCTCCAACGATCATCCCCTTAATCGGTGGACGCGTTCACATCATCTCGACCTCTTCCACGGTGACGTTCACAGTCATCTCGGTTCGAACCTCCACCCTCCACACATCTGTGCTACAACCGTAACTATGATACCTTGTTAGATCGCCTTAACCCATCAACATGTCATGTATATAAGCTCATGAATCTTTATTACTTTAAAATCAATTGGTAATAGAAGGAGGTTCTCTAAACTTATATATCTACGTATGCTTTTTCTTATATTCGAGGTAACACACCCGATTACCAAATTATCTCCGGCATAAAAATCCTCCGTAAAGGCTAATAAGAAATCATTAGTAAAAGAAGAAGACAAGAATTTGAATTAACAAAGCAAAGTTTTGATAACACAACCCCCTTCTCAAAAGACGATTAAAAAGGAAAGATAATTTATTACCTTAATTCACACTACAGTGAAACCTCTATAAATTAATAATGTTGGGACCAGAATATTTTATTAATTTAGCGAGATATTATTATATCGATAAATTAATAAATTATCAATTTAAAAAATAGTCTTACATTTGTGAGCAAGTCTCAAATTAATGCATCGGCATTCGAATTTATTAAATCCGTTCACTTTACCTATTTGAATAAAACATAAATAATGACCTTTGAAATTTTCATGTATGTACATTTACACATTAATGAACTTGTCATGTTCAATGTATATTGGGATTTCAAAAAAAAATTTAGTGATTATTAATTTATAGTTTCACTGGGACCAATATATTTACATTGGGATTTCAAAAAAATTATTATCTTATTATTTTATCGATTGAGGTCCAAATTTGTACTGGTCCCAAGTTGGGACCGGACAAATTATTAATTTTATCGAGGTTATTAATTTATCGAGTATTAAATTATAGAGGTTTTACCGTATATAGACTTCTAACTTAAACACTTAATTTCCTACTAATCATAAGGCATTAACTTCCAATTCCAGAACACAAGAGGTCGAATTTTCAATCGTATTTTGTAATTGTAATTACTATTGAATTGAATCTTGTTCTAATTATTTAAATTTAAACACCCCCAAATCTAATAATAAAGTTCAAAGAAAATGCTGAAAACTTATTAGGTGAAATCAGAAGAAAAAAAAGGTTAAGATTTTACTCTTGAATTGTGACTGATCTTTAGTATGATAATGCTTGCTAGCTTTAGCAATTAAAAAAGGGTACCCATTCTTAGATACACCTTGTAAATATATTTTTTTAGCTTCCAATTGATCAATTACTTGTGAATCAGGATTAAACCCTAATGGAACAAAAGAATCCCTCCATTTTTGCCAAGAAACAAACATTTTTGCTGCTTTATTTGGATCCATTGATCTTGCAATTAAGAACCTTTCAAGTGTTGGGTCACCAAATTTCTGTAGAAAACAAAAAACCATTTATATTTACAAATATTGAGTAGCATATTCTATTAAGTTTAAAACTTCAGCATAATTACCGATAATTATGATCCTGATTTTGAAGATTTAAAGATTGGTTTCTTACCTCTGTGGAAGACCCATGTTTTTGAACAAATTTCCTCATCGGGTGAGTTTGAGTTCTTGATTTTGGTCCATATTTAATTAGGTTTTTGGACAAATGAATAATTGGGAGATGAATTAGCAGAAAGAAGACTATATCCCAAGGCATATGTCTGTTAGCCAATATATTTATGCATGACCCCCGTGAGCAGATATGTCTATTTATGCATGACCCCCGTGAGCAGCATTGGTCCGCCCTAAAGCGGATTATACGATATATACAGGCAGTGTTGTAAAAGTCGGCCAAGTCGGCCGATGCGACGGCCGACGCGTCGTTTTTTAGGCATGACCGACGCGTCGTTGCTAAAAAGTCGGTCAAAGTCGGAAAAAGTCGGTTTAATTCGGAAAAAGTCGGTCAAAGTCGGTCAGAGTCGGTCAAATGTTTTATCTTTTTTTTATATATTGTTAATAATTGTTAATTGTTCATGTTTATTGTAAATATAGTTTATATTTAAAGATTTGATCCATATAATATTATATATAAATATATATTTAATAAAATTATTTTAAAAAGTCAACGTTAGTCAACGTCCGTTGCGTCGCCGTTGCGTCACCGTTGCGTCCGACGCGTCATTTTTTAGGCATGGCCGATGCGTCCCCGACTCGCGTCTTTTACAACCTTGTATACAGGGTACATTGGACCACGGTCTTCAGCTTTATGCTTCTTCTACTACAGCACTGACTGCTTACTCGGATGCTGATTGGGCTGGCTGTCCCAACACCCGTCGATCCACGTCTGGGTATTGTGTTTTCATGGGTAATAATCTTCTCTCATGGTCTTCTAAGCGGCAGCTGACACCCTCGCGGTCCAGTGCGGAGGCAGAGTATCGCGGAGTTGCTAATGCCGTCGCAGAGACATGTTGGCTCCGCAACCTCCTCCGCGAGCTTCATTGCCCATTATTTTCAGCCACTATAGTGTATTGTGATAACGTCAGTGCCGTCTACATGTCAGGGAACCCGGTTTAACACCAGCGCACGAAACACATCGAGATTGACATCCATTTTGTGCGCGATCTTGTGACGAAGGGTCATGTACGTGTCCTCCATGTTCCTTCTCGCTACCAATATGCAGACATTTTCACAAAAGGTCTTCCCGCTATATTGTTTGATGAATTTAGATCCAGTTTGAGCGTGCGTCCTACTCCCGCTACAATTGCGGGGGTCTGTTAGCCGATATATTTTGTAAAGCCCAATTATATAAGGGTTATTCTAGATTGTTCCAAGCCCATAATACATATTGGACTCGGGCTAAATATATTGGCTTACAATGTCAAGTAGTATGAAGTAATATGTTATGTAAGCATGCCAAAAGAGACAAATGAGTAAAACTAAGACATCTCTCCATCATAAATGTTTTGTAGCTTAACCCACTTGAAGTTTATTTTTGGTTTGTTAGATTTGGTTGAGGTTTTGTGCTGTTCCTAGTTTAAGATTTGATTTTTTGTTCGGTTTGCATTACGTCTAGCGTTTGTATCTACTGAATTCTTTCATTTTAATAACCGTAGTCTAAAACTAACCAACCTAAAGCGTGACTTGGTATGAGATGAGATTCAACTTGAGATACTGTCAACTCAGGTTCGATTCTCATTTCAAGCAGGGAGTTTCCAACCTTTGATGGTACTACCAACACCAATGCGATTTGGAAAGGTCTCTTGGGGTTTTCCCAACTTCCTATGGTACTGCCAACATCGTCGCGAATTGGGTTTCCTCCTAACGCGTGTGTGAGTGACAAATGAGAACATTCGATATTATCGTCGTTTTAGATAAAAGAAAGTAACTAAAACTAACTAGAAACAGTAGCTAAATATCATATAATCACCCGAGAAAGAAAAACATACTTGCCATAATTAAATTGCAGTAAAATAGCATAATTGAAGTATAAAAACACCATCTAATAGTAGCAAAAAGCAACTAACAAAACATCATCTAGTAGTAGAAAAAAGCAACTATCGACAATTAATCGTGTTTCATTTTGATTTGATTTTGAAGATGAAGAATGGGTGTATTAAGAGTATGAAATAAATATGACTACCTTCATTATTCAAGATTACAGGACACTATAAGATATTAACAAATTACATCAACAACTTTTAAGGGCAATTGATCAAAATGCTCATTCTCTCAAAGAACTATAAGGATTCGTCCTCAATTATTCATTTTCCAGAATGCCCCGCAAGTCGCAAACCAACTGTAACATCCCAAAATTTCAGTTCCAGCATCGAGCCGCGCCGCGGGCTAATAAAGGAGCTGAAGCTGAATCTTTTTAAAAGGCTCGACCTTGCTTTTTAGCTTTAAGCCACGCTGCGGGCTTTCTAGCCGTGCCGCGGCCATGAACTGTAACATGTGCGTTTTTCAGCATTTTAAAAGGGTTAAATGCGGGGCAAAAATGGTATTTCGCATATGGACGGGATTTTGGCCTCAAATCTGATCCCAACCTTATCCCAAACTCATTTTCTCCCATTTTCTTCTCATCTACTTCCATCAAACCCGAGAGAGAGAGAGAGAGAGAGAGAGAGAGAGAGGTTCTAGAGAGAATTGGGGATTTGGGGAAGAAGAAGAGTGAATCAAATCAAGTCTCAAGAGTTAAAGTTGTTCACCTCATTCACGGCTACGTTGTGGTAGTGTTGGTAAGTTCTAACTCCGAATTTCATTGTTTGATTTGATATTCAAAGTTAGGGTTTGAACTTGATTTGTTGAGAAACCCATTTAAACTCATGAAGTGAGTTTATTGATGCAAGTAATCGGGTTTAAAATTATTGTTGGTGGGTTTTGGGTTGGTGAACGAATTGGCCATGTTTAGGGCTTGTAAATTGAGTATAACCACTAGTGTTAGTGATTATGGAAGTGTTGGAACCCTTTTGGGTATATTTGGTTGACTAATTTTGAAATGGGTCAAAATTAGGGTTAGGTGTCCATTTGGGTAAGATAAGTGTTTAACACTTATGTTTTGGTTTAATTGGTGTATTAGGACCATTCTCACTTGTGTTAGTGATTATTGGTTAGTTTGGGCGCGGTTTGTGCTTGGAAGTGCATTTGGGTCGAAATTGCGCTAAGTGTCAATTTGGGTTGGTTTGTAAATCCACCCTAATTGTGTTGTTTATTATGTGATAATGGAATAGGTACTTTCCATTGATGTGTGGCGGATTATTTTGGTTGCAATCATCAAGGCGTTAAGGTGAGTGTAAATATATTATATGTGTATGTATGCATAGGATGGGTGCAGGTGGGGTAGCGTGATCCTTGGGCGTTCGGGTTCACTTTACATGTGTATGAGATGATGGACTCTATGAGTTTTGGGTCCTTGAGGTACATTTGTACGTTTTGGGTTACCACCCTTGGGGTAGTGAATTTCGGGCGATACGAATTCACGTTGACAAGTAGGTCAATCCCGTGATGTCGTTGAGGTGATGTGGGAAGTGATTCGCGTGTAGTTCGGCTTCACTAGTGAATCTCGTGTAGTTTGGATTCACGATGTCGCGTGTAGTTCGGGCGTTCCCATTGTTGTTGTGTTACGGCCTAGGGTAGTGATTCTTGTGTAGTTCGACTTTACTAGTGAATCTCGTGTAGTTTGGATTCACAATGTCGCGTGTAGTTCGGACATTCCTATTGTCGTTGAGGTGAAGGTAGTGAATCGCGTGTAGTTTCGGATTCACTTAGGCACGTGTAGTTCGACCAACCTTCATGTGTTTAGGGTTAAGGGGTTAACCTTGTTGTATCGGTTATATATATTGTATATGCGTATATATACATTTTGTATGTTGTAGCTAATCTTGCGGATTTGGTTTGGTGGTACGTTATGTATAGCTTTGCTTAGTTAAACTTGGATTGCGGTATGTGTTTACTAATTGTTTTGGTGTTACGTATTCATTTTATGCATATGTATGTATATAGTATGTTTATCCTCACTAAGCTTTATAGCTTACCCTCTAGTTGATATTATTTTTATAGGTTCGTAAGGTGGCGGCTCGGGTAAACATGGGATCTAGTGGGCTTATGTAGGTTGCTTTAGAAGACGTGCTTTTGGATCCATTTAGGATTGGGTAGTGTTTTCCCAATCACCATGCTCGGTGTTGTTTGAGATTAAACTAGTCGGGTCGAAACTATCTTTTGATGAAGTAAACGGGTTATGTGAATGGCCGTTTGGATATTTAAACTTATGTATTAAACGTTTAAAAGTTGTGTAAACTTAACATTGTAATGGAAGTGTTTTGGAAACATAATTGGGACCTTAATGTTAATAATATTAATGTACTAAAAAGGAAAAATTTGGTCGGCCGGAATACGACGGGTTGGGTCGTTTCAAGTGGTATCAGAGCATGGTCTAAGGGATTTAGGCGACTTGAGATAGGTGCCTAGACTTAGACTGTGATGGCCCTGTCAAAACACTTAACGGCTCCGTCACTTGGTCCCACAGCTTGATCGAACTTAAATGAATTTAACAAACGACATTGCATTCTTTTATTTCAAAAGTTTCCCAAAAAGGAAAGCATACCAAAATATGTAGTTTAAAAGTAACCCAACATATTAATAATCCAAAGTTGACACAAAACATTATCAACAACCCACAAGTATTAATTATTCAAAAACCGAATGCAAGCCAAAGTTTCGTAAATTGTTTCATAAAAATCTGCCCAAATGCATGCAGACTCTTCTAAACACAGCGGAAGCATCACATAAACTCAAGTACCTGTGAAAACATGCGAGTAAACTGTCAACACAAAGGTTGAGTGAATTATAGGTTTAAATAATTGAATAAACTTTAGACCACAAGATTTAAAAATGTTAGAAAACATTAAACATTATTCCATTATCAATGAGCCACCTGGTAACCACTTAACCCTTTATTTACCCTTGCCAAACACAACAATAATATACATGGACAGTGTATCTACAACAAAATACGAAGTACTAAACATTCCAATTATAAATTGCTAGCACGACTAGCTCGAAATGGGGTTGTCAAACCCGATAGATCTATCCGTAGGATTCGCGTTCACCGGTAGAAACCAATGATTACAGTTACCAGACTAGGGAATATTTTTGTCCAACTCACAATGAATAATTTAAATTTAATTGTCACTTGTGTCTAAACGTGAAATAAAATGCATGTAATCACATCCCAAAAATATACTTTGAAAAGTATGTAAAAACGGGACTATAACTCACCTTAATAGTAACGAAGTAACCAACACAATTTAGCGAACAGCAAATGAGTACAGTGATCAGGAATGATCACAACGCCGACCTATAAATAAAGCAGGTCGATATAAATAACTAACTTAGGTCAAGTCTTAGTATGATAGCTATTGTACATGTTGCAAGTAGTCATAGAACATTACTCAATATGCATCGGTTTGATCGGAACAGCTTACGGACACACACTTTCTATTTTTAGAAAGTTTCTATTTTTAGCAGGTTTCCATTTTTGGAAAGTTTCTATTTTAGGAAAGTTTCTATTTTAGGAAAGTTTATAAGTTAGGATAATAATTACTTTTTTATCATAAGTAATTAAATGATAATGAAATCCATTATTTATAACATAAGTTTAATAATTATTCACAAGTTTTAAATCAAAAGTTCATCGGGTCGTATCCTGAGTCCCGGGTGTCGATTTTCAGCGAGCCTTACATATATCTCCGCCTAAGCAAACCACTCGACACTTTGGTACACTCAAGAACACACCATGAACAGCCCAAAAGTCATGATATACAGCCAATACACTACTTGGAACTTCAATTCAATCAAAAATGTGTTTTAGACGTAACGGGTGATTCGTGGCTCGGATTGAGATGACCCGAACATGAAAGTTCGCCCCACCATCAGTCCTAACACACCAACACACCCTAAATTCACCAAATATGGTCACAAAGTCGGACCAAACCTGGTTCATACCAAAATCACATTTCAATCTTAACAAAATACCATTTTGATCATAATTAGGGTTCCGGGAATCGAAACGACATGAATCTGGAGTCTAAAATTAATGTCTTGATGATAGGAACTCATCTAGATACTTTATTTTAACTTTTATAACAGTCACCAAGTCAGAAACACACGAAAAAGCTGCTGTCCCAATTATATCAAACCGAAAACATATGTTTACGAGTAATTCTATGCATACAAAGACCATTACAATAACAATTAATCATCATACTATTAAAATAGACATCAAATACAGAAAAATAAAGAAAAATTAAAAGTTCTAGGGTTAGGGTTTATACCCTAATCGAGAAACGAGAAGTATAATCACGTAGAGAACGGAACGAGGAACGCGTTGGTGTAAATTAATCCTTGATCCAAGTAACAAAAATTGATGAAGATAATGATGTTGGGGAGGTGGTGTGCGACGGCCAAAAGAGGGAGGAGGGAGAGGAGAGCAAAAATTAGAGAATTAGGTTTTGATAATTTTGTGAATTGTAAAAATAAAATGGAAAAAGAAAAATCAAGGGAGTATACTCCCTCCCTTGATGGGTCGGCCGAACAAGGCAAGGGGGTGGGCCACATGGGTCCAATCTTGACAAATGTTAACTTCCTTGTGGCCCGAAAGCCCGAACGAAACCCGAAACGCGAAAACACGCTTACGCGATTAAAAATTAAGAGAGATAACAAACGCGTGACGAAAAATAAATATAAATACTATATATAATTATATGATCTTAAAATATCATATTTAAAATAATTAAGATTTAAATATCCCAAAAACGCGACTGTTGGTTTAAAAATCGCAAAGATTCGCAGGATAGAAATCCGCGCCACGTAGAAACGTATAAATTAAAATATGAATACAATTATTCACATAACATTTAATAATTAATATATTATTATTAATATAATAATATAGGTCATAGAAATGACGTAGCACAATTAACAGTTAACGGTCGTTAAATAATTAACGGTAAAAGATAACAGAAAAAGTAGGGTCGTGACATAGACTTTTGTGTGTGCTTAATTGTTGCGGGACTTGTAGGAGGACGGTTCGGATGGGAATTTGGTTAGTGCCTTAGTGTGTAGGTAAACTAACTAGGATTGTGATTGTGTTGTGATATAATTCTTATGTGTGTTTATATACCGTAGAGTTTTGTTTGTGTTGTGTATATCATCGAGCAAGATAGTCATTGTACTAATGAGTTGAGATGACGTATACACGTAATAATGACTAGCTACCATTGTTACGAGTGCAAACCGTGTCTAACAAGTGATGTACGACGTATGTTAAGCAAGATGGGGCGGTGTTGCGTGTGGTTTATTTACGTTTCGTTATTTGATCGATTTATATTCTTTAGAATAACGACGAGAAGCGGGGCTTCGAATGGAGAACGAAATGACGATGATGAGATGACGGCTAGGATTGAAGCCGCGGTTAAGGAGCAGATGAGTGCGCTCCGAGAAAAGTTCGAAAGGGGGTTTCTCAAACCTCGAGGTGATGGTGAAAATGAGTTTAGTTACAAGAACTTTAGAGTGACTAAACCTCATATGTACTACGGATATCCCGATCCGTTAGTGAGTACCGGTTGGTTCTCAGATGTCGAAGGGTGTTTTCGTACAAGTGAATGTCCTCCGGACAAGAAAACGAGACTCGCTACTAGTTTGTTGCAGGGTAATGCGAAAAATTGGTTGGATGGTAAGATTGATATCTTGGTGAAGAACCATTCATGAGGTTATCGTGGGATGATTTTAAGAAGGAATTCTTTGAGGAGTTCCGAATACAAGCCGATTTGTCTCAGATGCGTGATGAATTGCGAAGTTTGCGAGAAGGGTCTATGGACCTAAATACTCTTAGGGCTACCTTTTTATCTAAGGCTCGATTTTGCCCCGAGATAATAACAATGATAGGTTGTTGAAGGAGGATTTTCTTAATACTTTGAATGATGATTCGCGTGGGAAAATTAGCATTGGGCAGGTGGACTCTTTTGCTAAGCTATTTTCTGTGGCTAAAGGTTTTGAGTCATATGCTCTTATGAAGGTTGGTGATACTTCAGGTGAGAGAAGGGTTAACTCGTTTAGCGCTCCGATCAAGAGAGCCAAAAGTTCTTTTGTGAGCACGGGTAGTGTGGGGAAAGGAGTGTCGGGCGCTAATGCGTTTAGGTGTTTCAATTGTGGTGAAAGGGGGCACAAGTTTTGGGAGTGCCCGATATCGAAGAGCAGTGGTGTTGTGTGTTTCAACTGACGGGAAGAAGGACATCGCAAAGCGGAGTGTCCCGAGCTAGCGGTGGCGGGCGTCGCGAGAAGACGTTCAGGTACTTTTAGTGTGGTATTTGTATGTTATGCGTTTGTTATAGCATGCGGTGCGCGTGTAAGCCTTCGCTGAACTTTATTCTCCGTTGGAGATAATTTGTGCCGGGAAGAAGGACATCGCAAAGTGGAGTGTCCCGAGCTCGCTTGAGTGAGACCCGTAGGACATTGGAGGCGATAGTGTCCTAGTGAGTGGAACGATTTTGCCTTTATGTGTAAGATTTAATTGTTCGCAGTGGTATGGTTAGTGATATCCGTCAGGATTCACTATAGTGTAGCAGGGCGCGATGTTACACTATTCGTTGTGATCAAGGCCAAAAGAGCGTGTGTTGATGGTTAGTGTTATCCGTCAGGATTCACTGTAGTGTAGCAGGGCGCGGTGTTACACTACTCGTATTGATCGAGGCCAAAAGAGCGTGTGTTGATGGTTAGTGTTATCCGTTAGGATTCACTATGGTGTAGCAGGGCGCGATGTTACACTACTCGTTGTGACCGAGGCCAAAAGAGTGTGTGTAGGTTAGTGATATCCGTCAAGATTCACTATAGTGTAGTTGTGCGCAATGTTGCACTACTCGTTGAGTAATCGAGGCCGAAAGAGCGTGGATGCAATGTGGGTTTTAAGTTTGATGTTGACGATACCACATCGTGTTGGCATGTGATATGGGTTTAAAGTTCGGGCGTTCGATACCATAACATCATGTTTGCGAGGGCGTGTTAGGTAGGTTTAAGTTCACGAGTTCGATACCACCTAGGGGTTAGTGTTACAAGGTGTATGTACACTTTCAGTCATTGTGCGAGTACCAGCGGTCATTGTACGAGTACTGTTCCCTTGTGTGTGCGTGTTATTTGGGTTAGCGTATACCGGATGTTATATCACCAAGTGAGGGTACATGAGTGTGATCGTCTTATCTAGATTGTTGTGTTTTGATGCTCGTTGTGAGTTATGTGGCGAGTGTTGTTCACTCTTCGCCGGCCACTTTTGCGTGTGAAGTTATGTGGTGAGTGTTGTACACTCTTTGTCGATTACTTTTTCCGTGTGTATGCGTGGTAGTGCCGTTTTGTAGGCGCTTTTTTCAACCACGTGCGTGTGCGAGTAGGGTCATGGTTGTTGACAAGATTAGGAGGTGGAAAAAAACCGTGTTAATTGTTATGATGAAGTTGGAAGGGTGTGAGTCTTGGCGTTCCCAAGCATCTCCATAGTGTGAGTTGAAGAGTAAATAGGCTAGCTGTGCGTCCTAGGTGGATTGTGACTAGCGGGTGTGGCTAGAAAGTTGTGGGCGTTGAGCCGTAAGGTTCGTTGTATTTGTGTGACTTCGAGTAGTCAGATGACGTGTGACACCGAGAGTAGACCCCGTAAGGGTCGAGTGCTGAGACTAGGTGGTAGTGGTGGGAGTTGCATAACACTGCGTCAGGTGCCTCCTTATACCTGCTAGTGAAATGCTTCACTCCGGTGGTGTGGTTACTTTATACTCCGGTGGAATTGTGGGGCACGAGATTCGGATGTGTTCGTTCCAAGAGGATATATGTTGAAAATGTCATCAAGTGGGGCATAGGTCAGCTCAGTGTCCGTATGTAAGAGGATCAGGTTCTAGGGCAGGGCCAGGAGCGCAGTCGGGATAGATAGGTGGATCTTCTGGTTCTCTGATAGGGCAGAAATGAAAGAATCCACCTACGGCTGAAGCAAGGGCTTATCAGATGATTGCTGATACTGATACTGCTTACGACGTAAAGACCGGTATGTTAGAGAATCCTTATACTATTTAGTTGAATATATATATATATATATATATATATATATATATATATATATATATATAGTGGACTTCGACTGTAGTGTTAGTTGTGTTTTGTTGCATTATGTTGCTTATGTGTTAGTTGTAACCTTTGTATGCTTTGTGGGTTAAGGGTGGCCTTTAGGTTGACTTTTAGGTTTAGAACCGTAATTTGTGATATGTTGAGTACCCTTGTGTAGTGAACATTTGGGCGACATGAGACTATTTGATAGTAACATTGTTGTGACTGATATGATAGAAAGAGAACTGTGCTGATTGGATAATTCCTTTGCTTAACCAGATGTATGATAGTGCTAGTTGAGCGTATCTTGACATTGATGAACATACATTATTGGTAGATTATGTTTGGACAATTGATGGACAGTGTTTGGGTAATAATGATTGAACAGACAGTTTGACTAGTTGTAAAGTAGTTACATTCTTATTGATGCTTATTAAGAAGACTGAATGGACTTAAATTAGTGGATGAGACAAGTAGTATTTTTCCGTTACGAGCGACTCAGAATGAAGGTGTGATTCAAGATAATATACTTGTGTCTGGCCAACAGAAGTGTATTATGGTGAGTCATACAGAGTTTCTGGGAAGCAGAAGGAAAAAAATTAGGTGACATGTGCTATACATGGACTATGAGTTGAACATTAGGACTGTGATATAATTGGAAATAAGACGAGTAACCTGGGATATTAGCTTGACTTAAGGACAATTTTTTGGACATAGGCACATAACTTAGAATGATGACTAATTCTATAGCCAGATCTTGGAATAATTGTGAAATGTTGACTGTGTTGTGAGTTGAATTTGATGACAGATTGTGAAATTTTGGATACAGAATGACTTAGAAACGTTAAATTTGACTTGGATCATTGGATTGACAGTGGAGATTTGTAGATTCAAGTTGTTGACCAGCGGACGTTGTAGTAATTTGTATTGTATCAGACGTGAGTAAGTGTTAGAAATTCCATATACGTGCACTTGTTCGAAGGAAGATGATTGGTATTGGAAGGACGGTTTGCTAGTTTGGATCGATTATTGTGAAAGATTTAGTTGAGTTTACGGTTTTGGTGACCATAGTTGACCCGATTCCGAGGAAGAAAATCTCTTTAAGGGGGTAGATTTGTAACATCATGTATCGGGCCTAGCTGAAAAGACCCTTTTGACCTTGGGTGTGTTTGTCTGTTATTATAATAATTATATATCTATAATTATTTGGTTGTTTAGTTGAGACAAGTTTGTGACAAGGGTCATAGAACAGGTTCTTTTATTTAATTTGGACTCCGTTATGGTTGTCAAAGTATGTACGAAAGTTATCAGATAACTGGTAAATGTGACAACCCGGAAATTTCCAACCAAATTTAAACTTTAAATCTTTATATATTCCCGACACGATAAGCAAAGTTTGTAAGTTGAATCTCAAGAATTTTAAACTGTGTTCATACATTCATTTAACCTCGACCAAATTTCAAAGATTCACGAACCATTATAGGAACGGATATGATTATATATGTATATATTATAACTTGAAAACATTAACAAACTATTAGACGTATAATACTTTACATAAACGTATTTGTTTCGAAATATATATATTCAAATAGTTATCGATGGGATTAGAAGATGTTATCAAATGATTGACTTAACAGATACATTGAATTAGGATTATGAGTCTCTGTTAAGAGGTCCACTTTGATTTAGAAAACATTTTCTTTTTAACGATATCCGGAATATTTGATAAAAGTGATTTACAAAAGTGTCATTAACGTGAGTTAGTCAAAAGTTAGTAATCATTTCCGTTTAAATTTCAAAAATATACTTTACTTGATTAACTCATGTCCCTAGATAAAGCAACCCTTTAGTTTTCACATTAAAAACATTATTTGGTGAAATAACTATTATTATTTAAAAACGAGTTAAAACGAACTTTGAAATCTATTTGGTTTTGAAAGGCTAAATATTATATCATTAGTTAAAATATTTCAAATATATTTATTAGGTACAAATTTACAATTTTAAATATATATATATATATATATATATATATATATATATATATATATATATATATATATATATATATATATATATATATATATATATATATATATATATATATATATATATATATATATATAACTTAGTCATAAAAACGTCCCAATTTAGAATAATATAGCTTGGAAAACAACGAGTCACTAATTTATAGAAGCAAATGACAACAACACTCAAATTTTATAAGATACATTTTTTACAAGGTAATTTATTGTTGAATAAATCAAACTATTATTAAAGGTACACGTCGCATAACGTAAAAGGCTAGTTTTCTAAACGTACGAAAGTGCGCCCGAAAAATCGAAAGTGGTACATGGGTCGTGAGACCACGTCCGTGTCATTTTAGTAAAAATTATATTTTTACCATGAGCGTAAATATAATATAATATTTAATTAATTCTAAAGATTAAATATAATATATATTAAATAATATAAAAATTTTACGTATCATTTGAAATGTAAGGAAAAAAGGTGTCGGCAGTGTTACAAATGGATACCAGCTTGCATAATTGGTCATGCAGTCGCATGACATAATCAAAGAGCCCCCATACGATCACATGGGGGGTTTGGTGAAATGAGGTACATAAAGCTCGCACGATCTGGTTCCTTTGTTCACCTCTCTCAAATCTCTCTTTCTTTTATATTACTTCGTATCATTTATTTATTTATTTTATTTATTAATTTTATTAGTAAAGATTATTATGATATTAATATTAGTAGTATTATTATTAGTATTAGTATTAGGAGTGATATTATTAGTAATATACATAAAATACTATGACGAGGTCCTGCTCGCGTGATTCCAAAAAATGAGTTTTTATGAGTAGGATAGGGCTAAGGAAATTATGGATTATAACTATGGAGGTGATGAGTATGGTTCATGGGTATGCTCGTGAGGTCAATTTAGTGTTTATCATCTTCGTTGCATCTACGTACCTTTCCTGCAATATTGAATCTCAATATTGATACGTGAGTACTCATAATTTAACTTTTACATATTAATAGTGTATCCCTGACTAGTGCTCGAGTATAGAATTATGCATGTTTGTACCTTTGATATTGCCTTTAGTTAGGTTATGTTGAATCCTGAATTAGTTATATATGCGGTTGAGATAAGGTATAAGATATGCATGTCGTTAGAAAGCTAGCGAAAAATTAAGAACTTTTCCTTTACAACTCGAATGATTTCGATGAACAGATTAGAAATTATAGACAATTGAATTTTATTATTATTGTTAAAATGATTATTATTACTATCGTCGTTATTATCGTCGTCATTTTTTTATCTATTAATTATTATTATTATAACATTATCATTTTTAACATAAGCATAATTATTAAAAGAATTGTTATTGTTATTATTATTATTATTATTATTATTATTATTATTATTATTATTATTATTATTATTATTATTATTATTATTATTATTATTATTATTATTATTAGTATTATTATTATCAGTATTAATAATATCATCATGATTAATATTTTTATTATTATTATCATTAAAATAGTTATTAGTATTATCATTAATGTTATTATAATAATTATTATTATTAGTATGATTATCATTAAAAATTGATATTAGTATCATCTAACTATTATGACTAATATTATCATCATTTTTATGAATGCGATATAAAGATGACTAAAAGATATTTTACAAATTGATTAGGAAATAATGAGTATGAGTATCATGATGAAATTAAAATATTATAAAATATTTATTTAGATAAAATTATCGTTCTTATTATTTTTATTATTACTATTATTATTAAAAGTATCGTTAGTATTAAAACTATCACTTTAACAAAAAATATTATTTTAATAGAAATGTCATTGTTACTATACAATATCATTATTATTATCATTTTAAATAGAATTATTATTTTAAAAATAATATTAAAAAGTATTGTAAATATTAAAGTTATCATAATTAGAATTATCGTTTTACCATAATGTCATCTTAGTAATTATAAATATTGATATTTTATGATAATAATTATTATTACAAAATAATACAACTTTTACTTACTATTATTATAGATATTATTTTATCAAATAAATATGTAATACAAATAATATAATTACCTTAATAAGATTTATCATAATATTTTTATGAACTTTATAAATTTTATTACTTAAGATATATAAAAGTATATTTTTTTATATAAAGTTTTATTTATTAATAAATGAATTATATTATTTACTTTATTAGATCTTTCAAAACTATTTAAAAATATAAAACGACGATATAATAATCATGTATAAATTTTGGAAATCATTTTTGAGTCAAATTGATTTTTGTTGACTTTCGCACATTAGTCTCGAGCATTAGGATTGTGGTACACTATGACTTGACCTAATTTGTTAGATAAATATTAACCAACACACACACACACACATACACACACACACACACACACACACACACACACACACATATATATATATATATATATATATATATATATATATATATATATATATATATATATATATATATATATATATATATATATATATATAAAATTAATTTAGTTTCGTGAATCCGAGGCCAACCTTGTACTTGTTCAATGACGTTATATGTATTTTTACTACGAAATACAATAGGTGAGTTTCATTTGCCTTTTTACCCTTTATATTTTTGGGCTGAGAATACATGCGAAATTTTTATAAATGTTTTACGAAATAGACACAAGTAATCGAAACTACATTATATGGTTGAATGATCGAAGCCGAATATGCCCCTTTTTGCTTGGTAGCCTAAGAATTAGGGAACATCACTAATTTTGAGAATTAGTGCACGCCTAATTGACGCGAATCCTAAAGATAGATCTATTGGGCCTAACAAACCCCATCCAAAGTACCGGATGCTTTAATACTTCGAATTCGTTTTTATCATGTCCGATGGATTTCCCGGAATGATAGGGGATATTCTTATATGCATCTTGTTAATGTCGGTTACCAGGTGTTCAATCCATATGAATGATATTTTTGTCTCTATGCATGGGACGTATATTTATGAGAACTGAAAATGAAAATCTTGTGGTCTATTAAAATGATGAAAATGAATGATTATGATAAACTAATGAACTCACCAACCTTTTGGTTGACACTTTAAAGCATGTTTATTCTCAAGTGTTAAAGAAATCTTCCGCTGTGCATTTGCTCATTTTAAAGATATTACTTGGAGTCATTCATGGCATATTTCAAAAGACGTTGCATTCAAGTCATTGAGTTCAGTAGAGATTATTATTAAGTAAATGACAGATTAGGTCATTTATAGTTGGACATTATGAAATGGTATGCATGCCTGTTAATTTTCGATGTAAAGAGAGTTTATCTTTTAAAAACGAATGCAATGTCTGAAAAATGTATCATATAGAGGTCAAATACCTCGCGATGTAATCAATTATTGAGAATTGTTTATAATGTATATGAACGGGTCCTTTCAGTTGGTATCAGAGCGGTGGTCTTAGCGAACCAGGTCTGCATTAGTGTGTCTAACTGATAAGTTGTTAGGATGCATTAGTGAGTCTGGACTTCGACCGTGTCTGCATGTCAAAAGTTTTGCTTATCATTTCTTGTCAGAAATCATCTGCTTATCATCCTTAGAAAATTACCTGCTTATCATTATTAGTCTAGACACGTCTTGCTATATTAATTGCATGAGTAGTGTATAGACAAAAATTCATATCTTAGCGTATCTGCTAAATCATATCTTATCGTATCTATTACTTTAAACTTTTCCTGACATATCCCGCAAATTCCTCCGTAATCTGCGAAATCTTTTGATCTATCTATATATCCTATGTAAGTAGAATACCACCCGATAGCCAGAAAATCATTTTATATCAAAAAATTCTTTATCCAGTCGTACGAAATGGAATTTGTCATCAGTTCAAGTCACTCGGATTCTGAAATGGAATCCCATTCAAGCTCCGAAAGCAGTGTGACTGGAATGGATCAACTAATCAGTCATCACCTATTCTGGATGAATTGAGGATGGGTTCGTAGCCTCCTCAATCATTGGAGACAAGAAGAAGGCGATCCTTTTCATCCACCACATTGCCCTCTTGACGAAGAACCTGAAGCACTTACCGGCGAACCTGTCCGAAACACGATTTTCTCTCTCATTTCCAGAGTATCTCGTCACGATTATATATTACATCAAATTTTAGATTTTATTTATCCGCTCGTCCGAACCGACAATCACCCCGGTGTAATAGAAGAAGTCAACGAGCTTCATCGGGAAGTAGCTTTGGAGAATGTGGTGCAGAGATTACAAACACCAGCAGCAGCACCAGCAGCATAACCAGTACTACTATCATCAACGCCAACAGTACCATTACCACCTCCAATCACAACCGCGTCGTAAACCTCAACTTCACAATCTATCCCACGAGCATCAACGTCATACGCACCATAGATACCAAGGAGTCCCAACAACAATAACTGACGAAATATTAATTCATAACTTCATTGGAGAAACATTCCGCGGCGATTATATAATCTCTAAAGTCTTAGAGATTATCTAATCTAGCCCTAACTATAAATCAGTTAAGCGAATCAAAATGATAGAAGGAATAGTAGAAACCCTGATAAAAATGGTGTGTGATTAACAAGTTAAACTTATTTTGCCAACAGCATCAACAGTACCGTCAACGTCACCAGCATCGTCAGTACAGTCAACATCAGAATCAACAACACCTATAACATCACAAACTCCGTCAGTTCAAGAATCACTGTGGACATCATTACGAATCAATAACGCGTATATTGTATCAACGAGTTATGAAGAATTAACTCATTCCTTCTGAAGAAATTATATGTATATTATATATATATATATATATATATATATATATATATATATATATATATATATATATATATATATATATATATATATATTTTAAATAAAAATAAATCTTTCCGTGCTAAGCTATTGTGTATGAATCTTAACTAATCGGTTAATTCATATTACAAATATGCAATAATGAACGTCCTTCGGCAGCAACTTAACTAGCGTTAACTACAATCTCCGTCTCAATTCAACAAATTCCAATTCCTAATAAATCAAGTATATATTTGATTTTACACTCCATCATTGATGTAACCGAGACTTTTCAAATAGCATCATTCGTACTTTGCGAAGTTCACAAGAATTTTACGAAAACCAACATCACATCTCAACAAATAATGAAGTATTGATTCATAATTTCAATATTATTGAAGAAATACTTATGTAATCTCTAAAGCCTTCAAGGGATTATTCAATTCTAGTTCCAACCGTAAATCGAATGAGTTTAATTTAGTATTAACTCATTAAAATCTATGTTACATCTGAGGAGAATATATACATATATATTTTCATAAAGACTGTAATAAAAATTCTTATGTACAAAATATTAATTGTGAATTTTTTTTTTAACGGGTAGGTAATACCCGATATATATATATATATATATATATATATATATATATATATATATATATATATATATATATATATATATATATATATATATATATTCACAATTAATATGTTACATTCTTCGAATCAGATTAAGCAAATTATCAACTATACTTCCTACTTTCACAATAATATACATTCTTTCATATAAATCAAAACAACCATACTCATTCAAACTCAATTACATATTCTGATTTTGAAACCTCAGAATTAAATTCGAGATATAACTGGTACCATCACTTTTAGATTCCTACATCTTTCAATGCTATATTTTGACTTCAAAACTGTGTTAGAACATCAAATGTATGTTAACGATTACAATCTGTGTTCAAACCCTTCGAAAATTTCTGAAGACACTTCGAATGATGAGCAATTGAGATGATGATCCAACCACATGTTACCCACAGTTATGTACCCGAAAAACTCTTGAAACCAAAGTAAAAGTTTAAACAACGTATCCGCGTTAGATTCTTTGGCATTTATTAGCAAAAAAAAAATAACTTTGCAACTCCTTTTCAAAGTAGCCAGTTTTGTCACAACTCCAGCAAGTCAACTTCGACTTTTCAGTCAGACTAACCTTATTATAACCTTGAGATATACACCATCGTTACCGGAAAACCTTTTACATTCCACCACATTATTAGCAGATGTACCAACAACTTCATTACCCTTTGACTTTAGCCTCTCCAAAAAGTCATTATAATTATTCATTGAAACCCCATCATTTGCTCGTTCGCATCTTGTAACGAGAATTGCCATACGAATCATTGGGAATTAGCAATCAGTATTTTGAAATCTCGCAGCATGTCTACGCCAACAGTTATATGTGTATATATAACATCTATTTTCTGGACTTAATTTGAATGTGAAGTTTCTGAAAAACATTCCAAACTACGAATTGGTTCTCCGAAAATGGAAAAATGCTGATGAAGCAGTAAAAACTATAAACGACTTTAAACGGTAAAAGCTGGATGATAATGAAGAAGTGTGCTGGCAAAGCTCAGAAAAAGAGAAGTTTTGAAACTGGAAAACGGATTGAGCAAAGTATGAAGGAGACTGTGGACAAATCACAAAGACGGAACCTGACTTCAAAGAATCCAAATGATTCAGCACCTACTGAAGTCAATAACGAATACCTTGCTCCTGACTCTAAACCCCTGCGGACAATATTCTTCATCATCCTCTGATATTAGAAATTCTAAAATATCATCGTATCTTTCATTATAAATATCTTCCATATTTCTGAAGATATTTTCATAATTATTCTTATCTGAAATCATTTATCTCTTCGCGCTATCTGTATCACATCATAAAAGAAACTATTTTAGTTTCTAAATTCTGAAACATTCAATTTTAAAATAGGAATATTTTTGAAGTAATGTTGGGAGCTGAAGCATGAGTTAATATAATATAATGACACTTGATCAACGTGATTATATTACAGTAAGTCATGCTGAGTTTCTAAATGAAACGTGATGATTCACAGATCATAACATCATCATGTGCCATGTTATACGACTCTTGTATTCTATTTAACCTCTAAAATATCAAGAAAATATTTCTTGATGATTCGGCCTTTTCCAAGGTATTCTGGTAATTTGACAAGTCAAGATCGTGCCATCACAATTTCCTTCCTAGAACATTAACAATGTTCATTCCGAAATTCATATATGCGAATTCTGGACCATTACAAGTGGTGCTTTATCGCAAGAAGAAGAAACGAAAGGACAAAACTCTGAAATAGAAATTGGGGTATAAATTGCAGCAAATAAAAGAGAGCATTAACTGTGGATAACAATGATTATAGAAGACAGAAGCAGAGACTTTGAAATATAAGGGAAGATATAAAGCCCAACGACAAACCAGAAATTATAAACCATATATATCGATACATATAGCAATATAAAGACACGGGAGAACTAGAAACACTATAAACCCAAGAGTATAGTAGAAGTAAATAGATTCTTCCGGCGGTAGATGAAAAAGAAGAATGACCGATATAAAAGTTAGAAGTATATCGAGAATCAGAACTGGATGGAGCATATTGATGAATACTTTAAAATATGAGTTGAGGGAGAAAGAATAGAAGGTGATGAAACATGACTAGGAACTTAGAAATCAACAAATTTAACTCACACAATAACGGAATAAGTGAATCAAACCCTCTAGTGAATAGGTTAAACTTTTTGGGATTAATTTAGTCAAACCACAACTAAATCAAGTATGATTAGATCAACACCTAGAGCTATTATTCACCACCTGGGTGATTTGGGTTGAGAAAGAATCGGAGGAGCTCACCAGATCTGAGTGTGTATAACAAATGAGAGGCTTAACCTAAAATGAAGAAGATAAGACTTTATATACCTCTGCTGTTGACTCACCCATACGATTCATCCATCACACGTACGAGTTGGCTTCATCAGCCGTACGGGTGATCACTCACTCGTGTCTTCTCATTTAGGTTGTAATTGTGACTTAGCTCAGCATAAACCGTGCGTATGAGCCTGTCAGCCGTACGAGTGAGGCTTCACTCGTACGTCTGGCCTAGTCTAACATAGTCAAACATCCAAATCTCGTTCTTGCAGTTCCTGTAACCACATACAAACACGGATAGGATAATAACGAGCGATCATGGTGGCCTGTAAACTGTTGTACCTGCAATGGATGTGGGTAGATGTCTAGGTACTTGCATAAAATGCATCAACAGAAGGTGTGAGTTGTAAGGAAACGAAGGAGGTGAATTTATAAGAAAATCTCTGACAGAACAATTAAAATGGATGATCGCATTTAAAGCGGATCCTAATTCCCTTGGTTACCGGAGAATCAAATCATATTACGAAGATTTTCTTCAAATCCCTTGAAATCTAGGAATCAATCATATCTACGTCAAATGATAAGATGAATCTACACTTACTCATTTCACTCTTATATGTTAGCTTCATTCGTACTATTCATATAAAAGGATTGTTTATCCAAATTATTTGCTGATGATAAAACTCTAATTTTCAGCCCGTATGCATCATGAAAACATACTTATTATCATTCACAACCTTTCCACTCAAATTTCGGGACGAAATTTCTTTAACGGGTAGGTACTGTGATAACCCGGAAATTTCCAACCAAATTTAAACTTTAAATCTTTATATATTCCCGACACGATAAGCAAAGTTTGTAAGTTGAATCTCAAGAATTTTAAACTGTGTTCATACATTCATTTAACCTCGACCAAATTCCAAAGATTCACGAACCATTATAGGAACGTATATGATTATATATGTATATATGTATATATTATAACTTGAAAACATTAACAAAGTATTAGACGTATAATACTTTACATAAACGTATTTGTTTCGAAATATATATATTCAAATAGTTATCGATGGGATTAGAAGATGTTATCAAATGATTGACATAACAGATACATTGAATTAGGATTACGAGTCTCTGTTAAGAGGTCCACTTTGATTTAGAAAACCTTTCCTTTTTAACGATATCCGGAATATTTGATAAAAGTGATTTACAAAAGTGTCATTAACGTGAGTTAGTCAAAAGTTAGTAATCATTTCCGTTTAAATTTCAAAAATATACTTTCCTTGATTAACTCGTGTCCCAGATAAAGCAACCCTTTAGTTTTCACATTAAAAACATTATTTGGTGAAATAACTACTATTATTTAAAAATGAGTTAAAACGAACTTTGAAATCTATTTGGTTTTGAAAGGCTAAATATTATATCATTAGTTAAAATATTTCAAATATATTTATTAGGTATAAATTTACAATTTTAAATATATATATATATATATATATATATATATATATACATATATATATATATATATATATATATATATATATATATATATATATATATATATATATATATATATATATATATATATATATATATATATATATATATATATAACTTAGTCATAAAAACGTCCCAATTTAGAATAATATAGCTTGGAAAACATCGAGTCACTAATTTATAGAAGCAAATGACTATAACACTCAAATTTTATAAGATACATTTTTTACAAGGTAATTTATTGTTGAATAAATCAAACTATTATTAAAGGTACACATCGCATAATGTAAAAGGCTAGTTTTCTAAACGTACGAAAAACCGAAAGTGGTACATGGGTCGTGAGACCACGTCCGTGTCATTTTAGTAAAAATTATACTTTTACCATGAGCGTAAATATAATATAATATTTAATTAATTCTAAAGATTAAATATAATAAATATTAAATAATATATAAATTTTACGTATCATTTGAAATGTAAGGAAAAAAGGTGTCGGCAGTGTTACAAATGGATACCAGCTTGCATAATTGGTCATGCAGTCGCATGACATAATCAAAGAGCCCCCATGCGATCGCATGGGGGGTTTGGTGAAATGAGGTACATAAAGCTCGCACGATCTGGTTCCTTTGTTCACCTCTCTAAAATCTCTCTTTCTTTTATATTACTTCGTATCATTTATTTATTTATTTTATTTTTTAATTTTATTAGTAAAGATTATTATGATATTAATATTAGTAGTATTAGTAGTATTATTATTAGTATTAGTATTAGTATTAGGAGTGATATTATTAGTAATATACATAAAATACTATGACGAGGTCCTGCTCGCGTGATTCCAAAAAATGAGTTTTTATGAGCGGGATAGGGCTAAGGAAATTATAGGTTATAGCTATGGAGGTGATGGGTATGGTTCATGTGTATGCTCGTGAGGTCAATTTAGTGTTTATCATCTCCATTGCGTCTACGTACCTTTCCTGCAATGTTGAATCTCAATATTGATACGTGAGTACTCATAATTTAACTTTTACATATTAATAGTGTATCCATGACTAGTGCTTGAGTATATAGAATTATGCATTTTTGTACCTTTGATATTGCCTTTAGTTAGGTTATATTGAATCCTGAATTAGTTATATATGCGGTTGAGATAAGGTATAAGATATGCATGTCGTTGGAAAGCTAGCGAAAAATTAAGAACTTTTCCTTTAGAACTCGAATGATTTCGATGAACCGGTTAGAAATTATAGTCAATTGAATTTTATTATTATTGTTAAAATGATTATTATTAGTATCGTCGTTATTATCGTCGTCATTTTTTTATCTATTAATTATTATTATTATAACATTATCATTTTTAACATAAGTATAATTATTAAAAGAATTGTTATTGTTATTATTATTATTATTATTATTATTATTATTATTATTATTATTATTATTATTATTATTATTATTATTATTATTATTATTATTATTATTATTATTATTATTATTATCATTATTAATAATATCATCATGATTAATATTTTTATTATTATTATCATTAAAATAGTTATTAGTATTATCATTAATGTTATTATAATAATTTTTATTATTAGTATGATTATCATTAAAAATTGATATTAGTATCATCTAACTATTATGACTAATATTATCATCATTTTTATCAATGCGATATAAAGACAACTAAAAGATATTTTACAAATTGATTAGGAAATAATGAGTATGAGTATCATGATGAAATTAGAATATTAGAAAATATTGATTTAGATAAAATTATCGTTTTTATTATTTTTGTTATTACTATTATTATTAAAAGTATCGTTAGTATTAAAACTATCATTTTAACAAAAATTATCATTTTAATAGAAATGTCATTGTTACTATAAAATATCATTATTATTATCATTTTAAATAGAATTATTATTTTAAAAATAATATTAAAAAGTATTGTAAATATTAAAGTTATCATAATTAGAATTATCGTTTTACCATAATGTCATCTTAGTAATTATAAATATTGATATTTTATGATAATAATTATTATTAAAAAATAATAAAACTTTTACTTACTATTATTATAGATATTATTTTATCAAATAAATATGTAATACAAATAATATAATTACCTTAATAAGATTTATCATAATATTTTTATGAACTTTATAAATTTTATTACTTAAAATATATAAAAGTATATTTTTTATATAAAGTTTTATTTATTAATAAATGAATTATATTATTTACTTTATTAGATCTTTTAAAACTATTTAAAAATATAAAACGACGATATAATAATCATGTATAAATTTTGGAAATCCTTTTTGAGTCAAAATGATTTTTGTTGACTTTTGCACATTAGTCTCGAGCATTAGGATTGTGGTACATTATGACTTGACCTAATTTGTTAGACAAATATTGACCAACACACACACACACACACACACACGCACACACACACACACACACATACACACACACACACACACACACACATACACACACACACACATATATATATATATATATATATATATATATATATATATATATATATATATATATATATATATATATATATATATATATATATATATATATAATTAATTTAGGTTCGTGAATCTGAGGCCAACCTTGCACTTGTTCAATGACGTTATATGTATTTATGTATATATATATATATAATTAATTTAGGTTCGTGAATCTGAGGCCAACCTTGCACTTGTTCAACGACGTTATATGTATTTTTACTACGAAATGCAATAGGTGAGTTTCATTTGCCTTTTTACCCATTATATTTTTGGGCTGAGAATATATGCAAAATTTTTATAAATGTTTTACGAAATAGACACAAGTAATCGAAACTACATTATATGGTTGAATGATCGAAGCCGAATATGCCCCTTTTTGTTTGGTAGCCTAAGAATTAGGGAACATCACTAATTTTGAGAATTAGTGCACGCCTAATTGACGCGAATCCTAAAGATAGATCTATTGGGCCTAACAAACCCCATCCAAAGTACCGGATGCTTTAGTACTTCGAATTCATTTTTATCATGTCCGATGGATTTCCCGGAATGATAGGGGATATTCTTATATGCATCTTGTTAATGTCGGTTACCAGGTGTTCAATCCATATGAATGATATTTTTGTCTCTATGCATGGGACGTATATTTATGAGAACTGAAAATGAAAATCTTGTGGTCTATTAAAATGATGAAAATGAATGATTATGATAAACTAATGAACTCACCAACCTTTTGGTTGACACTTTAAAGCATGTTTATTCTCAGGTGTTAAAGAAATCTTCCGCTGTGCATTTGCTCATTTTAAAGATATTACTTGGAGTCATTCATAGCATATTTCAAAAGACGTTGCATTCAAGTCATTGAGTTCAGTAGAGATTATTATTAAGTAAATGACAGATTAGGTCATTTATAATTGGACATTATGAAATGGTATGCATGCCTGTTAATTTTTGATGTAAAGAGAGTTTATCTTTTAAAAACGAATGGAATGTCTGAAAAATGTATCATATAGAGGTCAAATACCTTGTGATGTAATCAACTATGGAGAATCGTTTATAATGTATATGAACGGTTCCTTTCAGTAAATACCCGTGTGTTATGGGGTATGGGTTTATAACCCAATGTAAATAGCTTGAATGTTGATTATTCCATCATTTTTTCCGCAAATTAGAAATAATACTCCGTACCTAACTTTCACCCTTGAAACCCTAATCTCTTGAATCTCGATTTAGAGTCTAAATTTGTAAGACCTAAATTATCATTGTACAGCAGTGTGAATATGGTACATAGAGTGTGGGTTTCATTGTGCAGTTAAACAGAAGCCAGAACATACCCAGAACCTTGTGCGCGCTGCGCAGGGTTAAGTGTGTGTGCCGCGCACTAGCCCTGTGCACATATTCCAGCTTTTCAATTAAAGTTAATTGAAGGGCATTGTTGTCTTTTCACATGAGAACGAGTTTGGGGCTGTAATGGCCAGTTGTTTGGTGGTTGAAACACATTCAACATTATCACCAACCACATCATCTCTCCCAAATTAAAGTTCTAGAGTGAGAAACACTTTGAGAGAGAGAAAGCTCAAATCAAGGAGGAAGAAGTTGATTTCGGGCCAAAGCGCGTGTATTAAAGTTGTTCATATAATCATTAGCTATGTTGTGATTGTGGTGGTATGCTCTAATCTTGATTTCCTAATTTTGATTTGTTTAAGGGTTAGGGTTTGGGTTAGTGATGAACATAAAACCCATATTTGGTGATTTTGGGTGTTCTTGGGTAAGATTGAGTCATGAGGACTCAATAGTAACTAACCTAGGGTTTCAAAGTATAAATTGGTGTTACGAGTCTTAAAAGGTTAGTTAATTATGAGCACACCTAGTTATTAAGCAAATGGGTGTTAATTAGGTTAGTGTATGACCCGAAATGGGTGTGTTGACTTTAAAATGGTCGAATGGGTAATAATTGACCTAGTTGGGAAAGACGAGTATGAAATACCCTAATTGTGCATTAGTCAGGGTTGTTGGGCCTTAATCACTAGCTTTTAGTGATTTATGATGGTCTTGACCTTAAATGGGCGATTTTGATATAAATGAGTCATTTAATGCATGTAGGCCATTAAATGCGCATGAGTGAATTATTGGTGGTTGGTCCAACTAGTTTGTGTGTTGATTGAGTACTTATTGTATTAGGTACTTTGCTTTAAAGCTTGTGGAAATATAAAACCGTCACCGAATCATTAAGGTGAGTGGAATAATTATATGCTTAGGTATATAATGTATTTATGTGTGTAGCATGAGATGTGAAGTATCGATGTGCTAAGACACCACGTTCACGTAGTGAGTGAAGTGTCGATGTGTTATGACACCACTCAGGGTGAAGTATCGACGTGTTAAGATACCACCCCAAGTAATATGAAGAGTGAAGTGTCGACGTGTTAAGACACCACTCGGGGTGAAGCATCGACGTGTTAAGATGCCACTCCAAGAACTAAGACGGGTGAAGTGTCGACGTGTTAAGACGCCACCCGGGGTGAAGCATCGACGTGTTAAGATGCCACCCGTGGGATTAGTGTACGACTTGTTAAGTACTCTAATGGTTGTTATGAACACCGACGGGAAATTCGAGTACCATTCCTTGTACGATTGGTTAACCATGGTTATGTGTTGTAGTATAGCATATTATATTGTTCGTGTTATATGCTATTGTTTGTGCTAGCTCATGATATCATGGATTTAGCATTGTACTTTGAGATGGTATGCTAATTTAAAATGCTAGCGTGTATGAGGTATTTGTGTAAGTGTTTGCAAGTAGGTGTATTATATATGTATGTGTATAATTATTGCATTCACTAAGAATTTTGCTTACCCTCTCGTTGTTTACCTTTTTATAGGCTCCGGCGTGGACAAGGGTAAGGGCGTTCGTTTGGATTAGTGATCCCACTTCGTTATGTTTGGAGAAGCTTTTGGACGTATAGCTTTTTGAAGTTTGACCAAGATTTGGGTAGTTTAACCCCCAAACATTATGCTCTAGTGTCGTTTGGAATTTAAACTAATTTGGTTGAAACTTATGTTTTGTACGAAACTCGTAATACGGCCATATGTGGGCCCGGTGTCGTAAAATTAGTTTTATTATTGAAACTTGTTAGTTTTAATTATATTGTTGTGTTGTGAAAAGCGTTTCATCTAAAAGTGTCGGGATGTGGGAGATCTTTAAATGAAAATTGGATATTTTGGATAGCGGCATGCTAGGCCTTGTGCGCCCCACGCACATAAGGGACTGCGCGCCGCGCACTCTACTGACTAAAAAAAAAAATTCGCGTGTTCAGTTGTATAACGGGTGTAGTATGTTAAGGGGCGATGCCAAGTTGTGGTGGGACGCGAAAATCTAACTTTATGGTGAAGAGCAATGCATGGAATTCACTTGGGATGAATTCAAGGCGGAATTTTTCTAAGAGTACCGAACTTCGGCCGATCTTACTAGACTTAAGGACGAGTTGCGTGCCTTGAGGCAAGGGTCGATGGATTTGAACACTCTCAAATCCGTTTTCTTGTCAAAAACCCAATTTTGCCCGGAGTATATCGGGAATGATAAAATGTTGAAGAAAGACTTCTATCGAACTTTAAAGGACAACTATCAAGAAAAGATTATTGTAACCATGGTGAAGACTTTTGATGAGTTGTTTGATATGGCCAAAGGTTTTGAGGCGCTCGTCTTGAGAAAGAGTGGTTTTACTTTTTGCAAAAGAAAATTTGAGGGTTCGAGTCAATCGAACTTTTCAAGCAAGAAGAACAAGAAGGGTTCCGAAAGTGTTGGTAGTGTGAAGAAGAGTGCTTCCGGGGGTTTTTCTTATTCGTGCTACAATTGTGGACAAAGGGGCATATGGCTCGTGATTGACCGAACCAATCCGCTCCAAACAGACTCACTTGTTTTAATTGTAACAAAGAAGGGCACCGAAGGACGGAATGTCCCGAGTTGCGGGGTGATCATGTTAAGAAGTTGGAGAAGGCGGCGGGTACGGCTCGGGGGCGAAATTATTTAATGACTAATGATGAGGCCAAGCAATCCAACAAAGTTGTCTCAGGTACTTTCATGGTTAACTCTAATCCGACAAGGATCCTATTTGATAGCGGTGCTAATTTATCGTTTGTTTCTCCAAAATTTGTGTCTAAGCTTGATAAACCGCTAGCTAAGTTAAGTCATCTGGTAGAAGTTGAAATAGCGGATGGTAAGACGGTGCTAGGGGTTGATGTTTGTAATTATTGTGATATTGTGTTTGGTACCGAAACGTTTAAAATTGATCTTATCCCGACGACCTTGGGTGAATTCGATATTGTCTTTGGTATGGATTGGCTCGATCGTTATAGGGCCGATATTGCATGCCATGAAAAATCTATTCGTGTGAAGACCCCAAGCGGGGGAGAGTTAATTATTTATGGCGAGAGACGGAGAAGACTTGTGCCATTATGCACATATGTACGGGCACGTCATTTTCTTGTTAGTGGTGGCATGGCTTTTCTTGCTCATGTAGTTGATACTTGTGAAGAGCCACCATCCATTCATGAAATTCCGGTGGTTATGAATTCGAAGACGTTTTTTCGGATGAATTACCGGGTGTTCTGGTGGAAAGACAAGTTGAATTTGGCATCGAGTTGGTTCCGGGTGCTACTCCCATTGCTAAAACTCCTTATCGTTTAGCACCAATGGAGATGCAAGAGTTGTTAAATCTAACCCAAGAGTTGCTTGAAAAGGGTTTCATCCGACCGAGTGCTTCGCCATGGGGCGCTACGGTTTTATTTGTGAAGAAGAAAGATGGTAGTATGCGAATGTGCATCGATTATCGAGAGTTGAATAAAGTGACGATCAAGAATCGTTATCCATTGCCTCGGATTGACGATTTGTTTGATCAACTCCAAGGCGCGACTTATTTTTCTAAAATTGACTTACGGTCCGGCTATCACCAAATGCGGGTTCGTGAGGAAGATATTGACAAAACGGCCTTTCGAACGCGCTATGGGCATTTTGAGTTTGTAGTTATGCCTTTTGGTCTTACGAATGCACCGGCGGAATTCATGGATCTTATGAACCAAGTGTGCCAACCTATGTTGGACAAATCGGTAATTGTGTTCGTTGACGACATACTTGTCTATTCGAAGAGTATGAAGGAACATGAACATCATTTGCGTGGTGTGTTGAAGACGTTGCGGAAGGAGAAGTTGTATGCAAAATTCTCTAAATGTGAATTGTAGCTAAGGGAAATTCAATTCCTTGGCCATATTGTGAACAAAGATGGTATTCAAGTAGATCCGGGGAAGATTGAGACGGTAGAAAGTTGGGGACGACCGACTACGCCTACGAAAATCTGAAGTTTTCTCGGGTTGGCCGGTTATTATTGTCGATTTATCCAAGACTTTTCTAAGATCGTTTCTCCATTGACGAAGTTGATAAGGAAGAACGCGAGATTTAATTGGGAAAACGAGCAAGAAATTGGTTTCCAATTGTTGAAAGAGAAGTTATGTCAAGCTCCGATTTTAGTGTTGCCGGAAGGTGTAGAAGACATGACGGTTTATTGTGATGCTTCTTTAAATGGGATCGGGTGTGTTCTAATGCAACGAGGTAAGGTCATCGCTTATGCCTCTCGACAATTAAAGGAACACGAAAAGAGATATCCGACTCATGATCTTGAATTGGCGGCGGTGGTGCAAGCGTTGAAAATTTGGCGCCACTACTTGTACGGTGTCAAGTGTACGATTTATTAGGATCATAAGAGTTTGAAACATCTTTTTGATCAATGAGACTTGAATTATCATCAACGTAGGTGGATGGATGTGGTAAAAGATTATGATTGTGAAATACTTTATCATCCGGGTAAGGCGAATCTGGTCGCGGATGCGTTAATTCGGAAGAGTCAACATCCGGCGATACGAGTAGGATCGTTACGCATGATTATTACTAACAATTTTCTTGTAAAGCTCGGTGAGATTCAAACTGAAGCTTTTGTTAACAATAAGCATGAGGAATGAATCATGGGACAAACGGAGTCTATTACTTTAGGTTCGCATGGTTTGTTGTCTTTTCAAGGAAGAGTGTGGGTGCCTAGAATGGGAGATTATCGACGAGTGCTACTTGATGAAGCACATAACTCAAAGTATTCCATTCATCCGGGCGCAACGAAGATGTATCTCGATTTGAAGAAAGAGTATTGGTGGCCGGGCATGAAACGTGATGTTGTAAAGTATGTTTAACAATGTGTCACGTGTTTGCAAGTTAAGGTCGAGCACCAAAAGCCGTATGGTAAGTTACAACCATTGGAAGTCCCGAAATGGAAATGGGAGCACATTACCATGGATTTCATTACAAAGTTACCAAAGACGGCGAGAACCTAATTTGATACGATTTGGGTGATAGTTGATCGGTTGACGAAAAGTGCTTTGTTTCTTCCCATTCGGGAAACGATATCGTTGGAGGCTTTGTCGAAGTTTTTTATCAAGGAGGTGATATCGAGACATGGGGTTCCTATATCTATTATTTCGGATTGGGATACTCGTTTCACATCTCGGTTTTGGAATAAGTTTCATGAAGATATGGGTACACAATTGAGAATGAGCACGGTGTACCATCCTCACACGGACGGTCAAACCGAACGTACGAATCAAACATTGGATGATATGTTACGGGCGTGTATTATTGATTTCGGGGGTAGTTGGGATGAGCACTTACCATTGGTGGAGTTCTCGTACAATAATAGTTATCATACTAGTATCGGGATGCCACCTTATGAGATGCTTTATGGGTCAATGAGAAATCGGGAGTACCGATTTGGTTTTAGAGACGAATAGCAAGATTGAGATAATTCGGACTCATTTGAAAGCGGCTCAAGATATACAAAAGTCGTATGCCGACAAACGTAGGTGATTGATTGAGTTCCAAGAAGGTGACATGGTGATGCTTAAGGTTTCGCCATGGAAGGGTATTATTCGGTTTCGAAAACGGGGAAAGTTAGCTCCTCGGTTTATTGGGCCATTTATGATTTTAGCTCGAGTTGGTGAAGTTGCGTATCATTTGGAATTACCCAAAGAGCTTGTGGGGATCCATAATACATTTCATATTTCCCATCTTCGTAAGTGTCTTGCGGATGATTCTTCATGGATGCCATTAGACGAAATTGAGCTAAACAACAAGTTAGAGTATGTTGAGGAGCCGATTGCTATACTCGATGAAAAGGTGAAAAGGTTGAGGAATAAAGAGGTGAGGACTTATAAAGTTCAATGGCGTCGTAGTAAAGGATCCGAGTTTACGTGAGATCCCGAAGAGTTTATGTTGGTGTATCTTCCTTATTGTCATGCGGCTTGTATCGCGAGGACGCGCTCCAATTCAATTGGGGGAGAGTGGTAAGACCCAAATTATCATTGTACAACAGTGTGAATATGGTACATAGAGTGTGGGTTTCATTGTGTAGTTAAACAGAAGCCAGAACCTGCCCAGAACCTGGTGCGCGCCGCGTAGGGTTAAGTGTGCGCGCCGCGCACTAGCCCTGTGCACATATTCCATCTTTTAAATTAAAGTTAAATGAAGGGCATTGTTGTCTTTTCACATGAGAACGAGTTTGGGGCTGTAATGGCCAGTTGTTTGGTGGTTGAAACACATTCAACATTATCACCAACCACATCATCTCTCCCAAATTAAAGTTCTAGAGTGAGAAATACTTTGAGAGAGAGAAAGCTCAAATCAAGGAGGAAGAAGTTGATTTCGGGCCAAAGCGCGTGTATTAAAGTTGTTCATCTAATCATTAGGTACGTTGTGATTGTGGTGGTATGCTCTAATCTTGATTTCCTTATTTTAATTTGTTTAAGGGTTAGGGTTTGGGTTAGTGATGAACATAAAACCCATATTTGGTGATTTTGGGTGTTCTTGGGTAAGATTGAGTCATGAGGACTCAATAGTAACTAACCTAGGGTTTTAAAGTGTAAATTGGTGTTACGAGTCTTAAAAGGTTAGTTAATTACTAGCACACCTAGTTATTAAACAAATGGATATTTATTAGGTTAGTGGATGACCCGAAATGGGTGTGTTGACCTTAAAATGGTCGAATGGGTAATAATTGACCTAGTTGGGAAAGACGAGTATGAAATACCCTAATTGTGTATTAGTCGGGGTTATTGGGCCTTAATCACTAGCTTTTAGTGATTTATGATGGTCTTGACCTTAAATGGTCGATTTTGATATAAATGAGTTATTTAATGCATGTAGGCCATTTGTAGCGACCCGAAAAAATCATCATTGACGGCGTCATTAACTTAGGTTCCGTTACGTGGTCATAGTCCCTATATGAGACGCATTTGACCAAAATTATGTCGCATTCATTTGAAACGTACAAGATTTACAAAGTTTAGTTTACCAAATGGTTCGATAACAAGTTTAAGTTTACAAAATATGTAAACTATAAATGAAATAAACTTGCGACATAATATAATTTGAAAATCACGGTTGTTATAAATAGCGTAAGTATGTATGCTCTAAGTTTGAATCCAAAAGTGCTATCGCTAGCGTATGCATGTATGCTTGACTCCAAGCAAGTAATCAAAAAGTGCGGAAGCATGTATCAAGTAGCCAAGTATGGACCTGAGAAACATATAGAAAACTGTCAACGAAAAACGTTGGTGAAATAATAGGTGTTGTAATAAACGTTGTTTTTGAACCACAAGATTTTGTATTTCCATAACATTGATTATCCAAATCGTTTGCATTCCAAAAGTAAGTTCGCGAGCACCCAAATATCAAGACTTAACTTTCCTTCCATAGAACCCCATCACAATAGTGTTAGAACATACACTGTTTCTCGAAAATATATTTCATCCAACAACGATAGCGAACCGTCCGAATGAGGGTTTGTCAAACCCGTATGGCCATACATCATAAGTTCTCACTTACACCCTGTAAGTGTAACTAATGATAATCGAATTGAGGATTTTTGTTCAAACTCGCTGTGGAATGTTTGTTTCTTCGTACTTATGTTCAAAGAATAAAAGTAAGTAGTACAAGATGTAACAAAGTATATGTTTCTCAGCCCACGATTTAAAAGTATAAAAGTTGTTGAAAAGTGGGACTATGATCTCACATCGGGTGCACGAGTATAAAGGTACTCACCAAGTAAACGTGTGCATGGAAGTTGTTTAGCCTTTACCTAAACAAGTAAGTTATATCAATTAACCAGTTACGACACAAGGTCGGGCTAAATGTGTTCAATTAGCCCTATGGCTAGTTACGACTCGAATATATAGCATGTGAATCACGTTGTCAAGTTTCATGCAAGATATAAGTATAAAAGCAGGTTAGAACGATTGCATAAGTGTTCGGTTAAGTTTGACTAAAAGTCAAACTTTGGTCAAAGTCAATGAAAAATTCAACGTGTTCGGGTCGGGTCTCGGACAATTTTTCTAAGTTTCATAATCATATATGAGTATGTTAGAACAAGTTTCATGTCAATCGGAGTTGCGTAGCATAGATAGAATTAAACGAAAAATGAAAATTTTGGACAGCCCATAATGTTAAGCTCGCAATGTCCTGGGTTACGGCCGTAATGGCATGAGTTACGGCTGCAATGACCTGGGTTACGGCCGTAACTTTGGTCCTCCAGGTGCTGAAATGCTGAATTTTCTAAGTGTCGAGCCAAACTTCAAACCAACATAATTTATAAACCGTAAACATCCAAAACAAGTATCTTATATCGTTGCAAAGGTAATTTAATGAGGAATACAACTAAACACATTTCATCAAACCAAAACATCATTTTAAATCCCGTCGAATGATCATTTAAAGCTTGTTATCAAAGTTTCAAGTTCATAAAACGTATAAGATGATTCGGGAACTTAATACACACATATAATACGCCGTTTTGTAGGTAATTACGCATACAATACTACTAAACACTTACAAACAACATTGCAAAGCATTTAATGCATCAAAATTCACATTCAAGGCTACCAAACCCTAACCAAAAATCATAAAATCACTAATCATGTTAATGTAAGGTTTTCATGTCATCCAACATACCAAAACGAAGCTAATGATGCTAGTAACACATTTAATGCATGAAATTTAACATTTAAACAACATTTAATCACCCAAAACCAAAGATTAAACACACCCATTTTTCATATTCAAGCTAGTTATTCAAAACAACAAATCGAGCAAACCAACCACATATTCATATTAGACTTGAGCCATAGGCATTAATTAACACCATTTCAAGTCAAAAACACTAAGAACATGAAATCTAGAGTTTTAGAAATGTTACCCAAACGAGATGAAATTGGTATCAAATTGTAGAGGATGAAGAGAGGATTCCAAATATGTAATTTGTTTTGTTGTAAGCTCTCTAGATCAAATTTGGATGATGATTTAATGAATTTGGAAGTTGAAAGCAAAAATGGAAGAAAAGAAAGAGAGAAAGAGAAGAGTGATTGAATGAGTGGTGGTGGTGGGATTGATTAGTTGACATAGTCAACTAGTTTGATCTCTTGGCAAGTTTAGTCCCTCGAGTTTAAAAGCGGGTGCGGGAATTTACCGAACGAATATTTTTAAAATGCTAGAGTAAACGGAAAAGTTATAATTAAATAACAGAAATACTAAGAACGTTAGTTAACAAAAGGTGAGAATTTAGATAACGAAGATATTATTTAAAAAAAAAAGACGGTGTTAAAATAAATTTAACAGAAAAAGGCGGGATGTTACATTACCTACACCTTAAAAGAAATTTCGTCCCGAAATTTAGTTGGAAGTAGTAGTCGTTGTTTCTTCCTCGAGATCTTGTGTTGTCAATTCTACGAATAAGTGGAAGTACTTCCTTGGGCATTTCAACGAACTTTGACAGTCAGGATTTCACGTTATTTTAAAGTTTGATTTCATGATTCAATACTTCAACCGGTTCTCCTAGGAAGGGAAGTTTGTCATCGGTAGTAAGCTCATCGAAAGGAATAACAAGTTCTTGCTCGGCAAGACACTTTTTCAAGTTCGACACATGGAAAGTAGGATGAACGGAGCTCAAATGAGTCAGAAAATCTAAACGGCAAGCAATGGGTACAAAACGCCCCATGATTTCAAAAGGGTTAAAAATATCGCGGATTTAGCTTTCTACGTTTCCCGAAACGGATTACACCTTTTCAAGGTGCGACTTTTAACATTTCGCGGTCACCCAGGTGGAATTCGAGAGGTTTACGTCTAACATCGGCATAGCTCTTTTGGCGACTACGGCCGTCTTGAGCCTTTCTCGGGTTAAAAGAAATTTTTCGGTTGTTTCATGAATGAGTTCGGGTCCGATGGTTTGCTTGTTACCTACTTCAGTTCAACAATTAAGAAAACGACAATTGCGGCTATATGAGTTTTCGAAAGGTGTGGCATTAATACTCGAACGAAGATTATTGTAGTAAGAGAATTCGGCTAAAGGCAAATACTTTTCTCAAGTAAATTTGAAGTCGATAACATGAATTCGTATTATGGTTTCCGAGGTTTGAATCGTACATTTACTTGGTCCGTTGGTTTGTGGTTGATATGCCCTACTCATGTCTAAACGTGGTCCCGAGGCTTTTTGTAAGTCTAGAAGTGAAACGAGCATCTCGATCCGAAACAAGGTACATTCCTTCAAGATATATTTGAACAAGTTTTCGTTTCTCAAGAAATTCGCGCCGCGAAAGATTTATTGGTTTCAAAAATGTTTGTTAGAGCAAGTTTCTTATCGGGTTCTGAAAACGTTCGTTAGGACTACTCACCCTCGTGGTGAATACTAGTATAACGTGAAGAGTCTATCCATCCATTGAGAATTTAGATAAAAGGTTTCTTTATACGAAAGTACGAGTTTAATGCGAGAGAATTTTCCGCCTCGATGTGAGAATATCAAGCATATTTGTAGCTCGTCGATAAAACTGTAAGAAAACGAGATAGTATACACGTGTAACATATGTTTGAAGTTGAAAGAATTGTTCGTTCATTCGGAAGCGTAAGTATGATTCGGCAATAATCAAAGATGTGTCCCCGGTATTTGTTATCAATACTCTCGGAGTTTTCGGATATCCAACAATAAAAATGAAGTCATGTACATGACACATGGTGGTTATTAGGTTGATCGAGTCCAATCACCATCACGTGTCATTAGAACTTTGGTATGACTTACCATAATATAACCACATTGATCGAGTGTCGTTATATTACGCTAACTCATATCTCCATTCCTACATCACTCCATAGATTCAAGTTCGTGTAATCGTGAAGATTAAAAATGAACAAAGTGTAATGACATCTCTAACGTGACTCGTATTGAATCGAAAGAATTTGTGCAACTCTGAAGAAGCGTTTCCCGAGGGAAGTGTATAAATGATTGTTCACGTCAATGCAGTTCAAGTCAAACAATAATGTCTTTAGGCACGAAAAGAGTAACGAATTATGATAACGAGTAGTACGTAACCATAGTGATAAATAGTGATGACGATACTCATCTAAAGTAGTGGTGGTAACTTTACAACACTTGTGGATAGTAAGCTGAGACGGGGTGAATAACAACCAAGGAGTCAAAATTCCCGAACTAGAGTGACTAATGAAGTCGTCGTTATCCATATGTGTATGAATCTTAAAATTACGCGTGTTACCAGAAAGTGGTAGAGTACAGGATCATATGATGAAAATTTGGTACCATTAAGGGATTCACCTAAGAAAGATTCAAGTATAATGCACAAGTAGTCAAATAAGTGCCATCTATAGCAAATGCAAGTCAGAATGCAATGGTTAACTATCCGGTTGTAGTCTAGATTTACTAATGCGTCTTAACGACTCTGTCGGAAACACTAATGCATATCCTAGTTCCGTACAACCAACGCTCTGATACCATCTGTAGCGACCCGACAAAATCATCATTGACGGCGTCATTAACTTAGGTCCCGTTACGTGGTCATAGTCCCTATATGAGAAGTGTTTGACCAAAATTATGTCGCATTCGTTTGAAACGTACAAGATTTACAAAGTTTAGTTTACCAAATGGTTCGACAAAAAGTTTTAGTTTACAAAAGATGTAAAGTATAAATGAAATAAACTTGCGACATAATATAAGTTGAAAATCACGGTTGCTATAAATAGCGTAAGTATGTATGCTCTAAGTTTGAATCCAAAAGTGTTATCGCTAGCGTATGCATGTATTCTTGACTCCAAGAAAGTAATCAAAGTGTGCGGAAGCATGTATCTAGTAGCCATGTATGGACCTGAGAAACATATAGAAAACTGTCAACGAAAAACATTGGTGAAATCATAGGTGTTGTAATAAACGTTGTGTTTGAACCACAAGATTTTGTATTTCCATAACATTGATTATCCAAATTGTTTACATTCCAAAAGTGTGACGACCCGGAAATTTCCGACTAAATTTAAACTTTATCTTTATATTATTCTGACACGATAAACAATGTTTGTTAAGTTAAATCTCAAGGATTTTAAATTATGTTTATACATTCATTTAAACCTCGGCCAAATTCCAATGATTCACGAACCATTAAATGAACATATATGAATATGTATGTATATGTGTATATGTTATAAATTGAAAATGTCAACAAAGTATTTAAAAGTATAATGCTTTATATGAACGTATTTGTTTCAATATGATTATCAACGAAATTAAAAAAAAATATATTAAATGATTAAATTATCAGAAACATTGAATTATGATTACAAGTCTCTGTTGAGAGGTCCACTATGATTTGAGAAATCTATTCCTCTTAACGATATTCGGAATAATTTGTAAAGCTATTTATAAATAAAAATAAAAAGTGTCATTTACAAAAGTTAGACAAAAGCTAGTGGAGAATTGGTTTCCATAATATTCTATTAATCTATTTTCAAACGTACAAAAACGTTTTCAGTTTTAAAAAAAAAAACTTTATTATTAAACTTTTATAAATATCTAGAATCACTTTTGACAACTCATTACTTAACCAGTATAATAAATATAACGATATTTATAATTTATTTCATTAAATATATATAACGATTTAAATTAATATTATATATATTTATACGCGTATTATACATACATAGTTTTTATACTTTTACTATACTTTAACTTTACCTTTACTTTACTTTTACTTTACTTTCACTTTAATAATTCATACTTTAATAATTCACTTTAATAATTCATACTTTAATAATTCACTTTAATAATTCATACTTTAATAATTCACTTTAATAATTCATACTTTAATAATTCACTTTAATAATTCAAAAATCTATTATAAATAGAATTCAATAGGTTTCATTATTTCATAGAAACTTGAAAATATATTTCTCTAAACTATCTCAATCGATTTACATATATATATATATATATATATATATATATATATATATATATATATATATATATATATATATATATATATATATATATATATATATATATATATATATATATATATATATATATTTGCTCTGTATTATTTCAAGATATTATTAGTATACATAAAATATTACGACGGAGTGATGTCCGAGTGATTTCAAAATAGTTTTTTGAATGAGTCGAACCTAAGGAAATTATGGGTTATAACTATAGAAGTGATGGGTATGGTTCATGGGTATGCTCGTGAGGTCAATCTAGTGTTTATCATCTCCGTTGCGTCTACGTAATTTCCTGCAATATTGAATCTCAATATTGATACGTGAGCACTCATAACTTAACTTTTATATATCAATAGTGTATCCCTGACTAGTGCTCGAGTATATAGGATTATGCATGCTTGTACATTCGATATTGTCCTTAGATAGGTTTGTTGAATCCTGAATTAGATACATATGCTACTGAGATAGGGTATATGATATGCATGTCATTGGAAAGCTAGCGAAAAATTAAGAACTTTTCATTTAGATATCGAATGGTTTCGATGAACGGATTTGAAGTTATAGTCAACTGAATTTTAGTATTATTGTTAAAATGATTATTATTACTATCGTTGTTATTATTTTAATAGAAATATCATTGTTATTATAAAATATCATTATTACTATTATGTTAGTATTATCATTTTATCATAATAACATTTTTAGTAATTATAAATATTGTTATTTTTTTATAGAATAATAATAATTATTATTACAAAATAATACAACTTTTACTTATTATTATTATGATCAATATTATTTTATCAAATAAATAGGGGATACAAAGATATTTTTCACCACGCGTAATATAATTATATTAATAATACTTACCACTATAGTTTTAAGATATTAAGTGAATTTTATAAATTTTACTACTTAAGATATATAAAAGTATATTTTATCATATATAAACGTTAATATAAATTTTTATTAATAAATAACTTTTATTATTATAAAATCTAATAAATATATTTAAATATATAAAACGACTATAGTTAAGTTATATAATAAACACGTATAAATTTTAGAAGTCATTTTGGGTCAAGTTGACTTTTGTTGACTTTTGCATATTAGTCTCGAGCATTAGGATTGTGGTACACTATGACTTGACCAAAAATTGTTAGACAAATATTGACCAACATATAAATATATATAATTAATATAGGTTCGTGAATCCGAGGCCAACCTTGCACTTGTTAAATGACGTTATATGTATTTTTACTACGAAATACAGTATGGTGAGTTTCATTTGCTCCCTTTTATATATATTTTTGGGACTGAGAATACATGCGCTGTTTTTATAAATGTTTTACGAAATAGGCACAAGTACTAAAACTAATTCTACGTGGGTTTAAACCAGAAATATACCCTTAGCTTGGTAACATTAAACTACTTGTCTATGTACGGTAGGCGCGAATCCTAAAGATAGATCTATTGGGCCTGACAAACCCCATCCTGACTATGGGATACTTTAGTACTTCGAGGTTATTTTAAACACACCTGATCTGGTGTACTTCAGAGGGTAAAACATGAACGTTAAGGCTTGTTACCGGGTGCCTACAACTTATAGAATACTTTTATACACTTGCGAGTGTACATATATTTATAAACGGAAATCTTGTGGTCTATTAATATATTGAAATGATTGTTATGATAAACCTATGAACTCACCAACCTTTTAGTTGACACTTTAAAGCATGTTTATTCTCAGGTATTAAAGAAATCTTCCGCTGTGCATTAGCTCATTTTAAGGATATTACTTGGAGTCATTCATGGCATATTTTGAAAGACGTTGCATTCGAGTCATTGAGTTCATCAAGATTATTATTATGTCAATTATAGTTGGATGTATTATGAAATGGTGTGCATGCCGTCAACTTTCATTGTAAAGAAAGTTTGTCTTTTAAAAACAAATGCAATGTTTATAAAATGTATCATATATAGGTCAAATACCTCGCGATGTAATCAACTATTGTGAATCGTTTATAATGTATATGAACGGGTCCTTTCAGTTGGTATCAGAGCGGTGGTCTTAGCGAACCAGTTCTGCATTAGTGTGTCTAACTGATAGTCGTTAGGATGCATTAGTGAGTCTGGACTTCGACCGTGTCTGCATTTCAAAAGTTTTGCTCATCATTCTTGTCGGAAATTACCTGCTTATCATTCTTAGTCTAGACACATCTTATTGCATTGATTGCATGAATAGTGTATAGACAAAATTCATATCTTAGCGTATCTGCTAATTCATATCTTAGCGTATCTGTTACTGTAAACTTTGCCTGACATATTCCGTAAATTCCTCCGTAATCTACGAAACCTTTTGCTCTATATAATTAGAATACCTCCCGATAGCCGGAAAATCATTTCATATCCAAAAATTCTTTATTCAATCGTACGAAATGGAATTCGTCATTAGTTCAAGTCCCTCAGATTCTGAAATGGAATCCCACTCAAGTTCCGAAAGCAGTGTGACCGGAATGGATCAACCAATTAGTCATCATCTATTCTGGATTAATTGGGGATGGGTTCGTAGCCTCCTTAATCATTGGAGACAAGAAGAAGGTGATCCCTTCCATCCACCACATTGCCCTCTTGGCGAAGAACCTGAAGCACTTACCGGCGAACCTATCCGGAACACCATTTTCTCTCTTATTTCTAGAGTATCTCGTCACGATTACATACTACACCAAATTCTAGATTTTATTTATCCGCTCGTCCGAACCGACAATCACCCCGGTGTAATAGAAGAAGTCAACGAGCTTCGCGCTCGGGTAGTGGCTTTGGAGAATATGGTGCAAAGGTTACAAACACCAGCAGTAGCACCAGCAGCATAAACAGTACCACCATCAGCAACACCAACAGTACCATTACCACCACCAACAACAACCGCATCGCAAACCTCAACTTCACAATCTGTCCCATGAGCATCGACGTCATACGCCCTGTAGATACTAAGGAATACCACTACGATGAAGTATTGATTCATAACTTCATTGGGAAAACATTCTACGACGATTATGTAATTTCTAAAGTTTAGAAATTATCTATCCTAGCCTTAACCATAAATCAAGTGAGTTTAATTTAATATTAACTCATTAAATCTATATTACATCTGAAGAAATATACACATATATTTCCATAAAGACTGTAATAAAATTCTTTTGTACAAAATATTAATTGTGACATTTTTTTTAACGGGTAGTTAATACCCGAGAGATATATAAATTCACAATTAATATGTTACATTCTTCGAATCTGATTCAGCAAATCATCCATTATACTCCCTACTTTCACAACAATATACATTCTTTTATAGAAATCAAAACAACCATACTCATTCAAAAATCTAATTACATATTCTGATTTTGAAATCGCCGAATTCAATTCAAGTTATAAACGATATCATCACTCTTAGATTCTTACATCTTTCAAAGCTATACTTTAACTTCAAAACTATGTTAGAACATCGTATGTATATTAACGATTATAATCTGTGTTCAAGCCCTTCGAAATACCTGAAGACACTTCAAATAATGAACAATCGAGATGATGATCCAACCACATGTTATCCACAGTTACGTACCTGAAAAACTCTTGAAACCAAAGTCATAATTTAACATGTATCCATGTCAGACCTTTTGGCATTTACTAGCTAAAATAACTTTTCAATCCCTTCTAAAAATAGACGATTTTGTCACAGCTCCAGCAAACCAACTTCAATTGTTCATTCGAATAAGCCTTATTATAATGATTACCCCTTCATCATTATTACCGGGGAACCTTTCATATCTCGCCACATTAGCAGTAAACTTATTAACAACTTCAATGATCTTTGACTTTCCGAAAAATATTTATATTTATCAAAATCCCATCATTTACTCATCTGCATCTTGTAACGAGAATTTCCATATGAATCATCAGAAATTAGCAATCAGTATTTTGAAATCTCGCAGCATGTCTACGCCAACAATTATATGTGTCTATCTTCTGGACTTATATACTTTGAATGTGAAGTTTCTGAAAAACACCTTAAACTGCGAACTAGTTCTCGAAATACTGATGAAGCATCAAAAACTATAAACGATCTTAACAGTAAAAAGTTTGATGACAAAGAATGGTAAGGTGGAAAAGCTGAGAAAAAGAGAAGGTTTGGAACCGGAAAACGGATTGAACAGACTATGAAGGAGGCTGTGGACAAATCACAAAGACTAAATCTGCCTTCAAAGAATCCAAATGATTCAGTGCCTGCTAAAGTCATTAACGAATACCTTACTCTTTATTCTAAACCTTTACAGACAAATCTTCATCATCATCCATCAATATTAGAAATTCTAAGATATTATCATATCTTTCATTATAAATATCCGCGATATTTCTGAAGATATTTTCACAACTAATCTTATCTGAAGTCATTTATCTCTTTGCGCTATCAGTGTTACATCATATAAGAAACTATTAGTTTCTATATTCTATAAACTTTCGAGTTTAAATTATGAATGTTTTGAAGTAGTGTTGGGAACTGAAGCATGAGTTAGTATAATATAATGACACTTGATCAACGTGATTATATTACAGTAAGTCATGCTGAGTTTCTAATGGGACATGACAATTCACAGACCATGCCGTCATCATGTTCCATGTTACACGACTCTTGTATTCTATTTAATCTCTAAAAATATCAAGAATATATTTTCTTGATGATTCGGTCTTTTCAGGGTATTCTGGTAAATTAACAAATCAAGATCGTGCCATTACCATTTCCTTCTTAGAACATTTACTATGTTCATTCTGAAATTCATATCTGCGAATACTGGACCATTACAAACGTTGCTTAATCGCAAGAAGAAGAAACAAAAGGACAAAACTCCAAAATAGAAATTGGAGTATAAATCGCAGCAAATAGAAGGGAGCATTAACTGTGGATGTCAATGATTATAGAAGACAAAAGCAGGGGCTTTGAAATATAAGGGAAGATATAAAACCCAACAACCACCCAAAAATTATAAACCGTATATATCGATGCATATAGCAATATAAAGACACGGAAGAACTAAAAACACTATAAAACCGAGAGTATAGTAGAAGTAAATAGATTCTTCCAGAGGCAGATGAAAAAGAAGAACGACAGATATGAAAGTGAGGAGTATATCGAGAATCAGTACTGGATGAAGCATATTGACAAATACTTTAAAATATGAGTTGAGGGAGAAAGAATAGAAGGTGTGAGTTGTAAGGAAACGAAGGATGTGGATTTATAGTGAAATACCCGACAGAGAAATCAAGATGGATTATCGTATTAATTCGAAGAGAATCATAATCTCCATAATCACTGAAGCATCAAATCCAACATAGATTACAAAGATTTTCTTTAAATTCGGAGATCAATTGTGATGACGTCAAAAGATATGAAGAATCACTATAATCTTATTTCCTTCATTTACGATAACTTCCTTCATACGCTTTGAGTAATCGAATTATTTTATCCATACTTCTTAGACATGATAAAACTTCATAATCGTCATAATAACATTTTCATTGTTAGCCATAACGACCTCTATCAAATTTTGGGGACGAAATTTCTTTAACGGGTAGGTACTGTGACGACCCGGAAATTTCCGACTAAATTTAAAGTTTATCTTTATATTATTCTGACACGATAAGCAATGTTTGTTAAGTTAAATCTCAAGGATTTTAAATTATGTTTATACATTCATTTAAACCTCGACCAAATTCCAATGATTCACGAACCATTAAATGAACATATATGAATATGTATGTATATGTGTATATGTTATAAATTGAAAATGTCAACAAAGTATTTAAAAGTATAATGCTTTATATGAACGTATTTGTTTCAATATGATTATCGACGAAATTAAAAAAAATATATTAAATGATTAAATTATCAGAAACATTGAATTATGATTACAAGTCTCTGTTGAGAGGTCCACTATGATTTGAGAAATCTATTCCTCTTAACGATATTCGGAATAATTTGTAAAGCTATTTGTAAATAAAAATAAAAAGTGTCATTTACGAAAGTTAGACAAAAGCTAGTGGAGAATTGGTTTCCATAATATTCTATTAATCTATTTTCAAACGTACAAAAACGTTTTCAGTTTTAAAAAAAAAACTTTATTATTAAACTTTTATAAATATCTAGAATCACTTTTGACAACTCATTACTTAACCAGTATAATAAATATAACGATATTTATAATTTATTTCATTAAATATATATAACGATTTAAATTAATATTATATATATTTATACGCGTATTATACATACATAGTTTTTATACTTTTACTATACTTTAACTTTACCTTTACTTTACTTTTACTTTACTTTAACTTTAATAATTCACTTTAATAATTCATACTTTAATAATTCATACTTTAATAATTCACTTTAATAATTCATACTTTAATAATTCACTTTAATAATTCAAAAATCTATTATAAATAGAATTCAATAGGTTTCATTATTTCATAGAAACTTGAAAATATATTTCTCTAAACTCTCTCAATCGATTTACATATATATATATATATATATATATATATATATATATATATATATATATATATATATATATATATATATATATATATATATATATATATATATATATATATATATTTGCTCTGTATTATTTCAAGATATTATTAGTATACATAAAATATTACGACGGAGTGATGTCCGAGTGATTTCAAAATAGTTTTTTGAATGAGTCAAAGCTAAGGAAATTATGGGTTATAGCTATGGAAGTGATGGGTATGGTTCATGGGTATGCTCGTGAGGTCAATCTAGTGTTTATCATCTCCGTTGCGTCTACGTACTTTCCTGCAATATTGAATCTCAATATTGATACGTGAGCACTCATAACTTAACTTTTATATATCAATAGTGTATCCCTGACTAGTGCTCGAGTATATAGGATTATGCATGCTTGTACATTCGATATTGTCCTTAGATAGGTTTGTTGAATCCTGAATTAGATACATATGCTACTGAGATAGGGTATATGATATGCATGTCATTGGAAAGCTAGCGAAAAATCAAGAACTTTTCATTTAGATATCGAATGGTTTCGATGAACGGATTTGAAGTTATAGTCAACTGAATTTTAGTATTATTGTTAAAATGATTATTATTACTATCGTCGTTATTATTTTAATAGAAATATCATTGTTATTATAAAATATCATTATTACTATTATGTTAGTATTATCATTTTATCATAATAACATTTTTAGTAATTATAAATATTGTTATTTTTTTATAGAATAATAATAATTATTATTACAAAATAATACAACTTTTACTTATTATTATTATGATCAATATTATTTTATCAAATAAATAGAGGATACAAAGATATTTTTCACCACGCGTAATATAATTACATTAATAATACTTACCACTATAGTTTTAAGATATTAAGTGAACTTTATAAATTTTACTACTTAAGATATATAAAAGTATATTTTATCATATATAAACGTTAATATAAATTTTTATTAATAAATGACTTTTATTATTATAAAATCTAATAAATATATTTAAATATATAAAACAACTATAGTTAAGTTATATAATAAACACGTATAAATTTTAGAAGTCATTTTGGGTCAAGTTGACTTTTGTTGACTTTTGCATATTAGTCTCGAGCATTAGGATTGTGGTACACTATGACTTGATCAAAAATTGTTAGACAAATATTGACCAACATATAAATATATATAATTAATATAGGTTCGTGAATCCGAGGCCAACCTTGCACTTGTTAAATGACGTTATATGTATTTTTACTACGAAATACAGTATGGTGAGTTTCATTTGCTCCCTTTTATATATATTTTTGGGACTGAGAATACATGCGCTGTTTTTATAAATATTTTACGAAATAGGCACAAGTACTAAAACTAATTCTACGTGGGTTTAAACCAGAAATATACCCTTAGCTTGGTAACATTAAACTACTTGTCTATGTACGGTAGGCGCGAATCCTAAAGATAGATCTATTGGGCCTGACAAACCCCATCCTGACTATGGGATGCTTTAGTACTTCGAGGTTATTTTAAACACACCTGATCTGGTGTACTTCAGAGGGTAAAACATGAACGTTAAGGCTTGTTACCGGGTGCCTACAACTTATAGAATACTTTTATACACTTGTGAGTGTACATATATTTATAAACGGAAATCTTGTGGTCTATTAATATATTGAAATGATTGTTATGATAAACCTATGAACTCACCAACCTTTTAGTTGACACTTTAAAGCATGTTTATTCTCAGGTATTAAAGAAATCTTCCGCTGTGCATTAGCTCATTTTAAGGATATTACTTGGAGTCATTCATGGCATATTTTGAAAGACGTTGCATTCGAGTTATTGAGTTCATCAAGATTATTATTATGTCAATTATAGTTGGATGTATTATGAAATGGTGTGCATGCCGTCAACTTTCATTGTAAAGAAAGTTTGTCTTTTAAAAACGAATGCAATGTTTATAAAATGTATCATATATAGGTCAAATACCTCGCGATGTAATCAACTATTGTGAATCGTTTATAATGTATATGAACGGGTCCTTTCAAAAAGTAAGTTCGCGAGCACCCAAATATCAAAACTTAACTTTCCTTCCATAGAACCCCATCACAATAGTGTTAACAATAGTGTTAGAACATACACTATTTCTCAAAAATATATTTCATCTAACAACGGTAGCGAACTGTCCGAATGAGGGTTTGTCAAACCCATATGGCCATACAACATAAGTTCTCGCTTACACCCTGCAAGTGTAACTAATGATAATCGAATTGAGGATTTTTGTTCAAACTCGCTGTGGAATGTTTGTTTCTTCGTACTTGTGTTCAAAGCATAAAAGTAAGTAGTACAAGATGTAACAAAGTATATGTTTCTCAACCCACAATTTAAAAGTATAAAAGTTGTTGAAAAGGTGGGACTATGATCTCACCACGGGTGCTCGAGTATAAAGGTACTTCACAAAGTAAACGTGTGCATGAAAGTTGTTTAGCTTTGACCTAAACAAGTAAGTTATATCAATTAACCGGTTACGACACAGGGTCGGGCGAAATGTGTTCAATTAGTCCTATGGCTCGTTACGACTCGAATATATAGCATGTGAATCACGTTGTCAAGTTTCATGCAAGATATAAGTATAAAAGCACGTTAGAATGATTGCATAAGTGTTTGCTTAAGTTTGACTTGGTCAAAGTCAACGAAAAAGTCAACGTGTTCGGGTCGGGTCTCGGACAATTTTTCTAAGTTTCATAATCATATATGAGCATGTTAGAACAAGTTTCATGTCAATCGGAGTTGCGTAGCATAGTTAGAATTAAACAAAAAATGAAAATTTTGGACATCCCATAAAGTTACGCCCGTAATGTCCTGGGTTACGGCCGCAATGGCATGGGTTACGGCCGCAATGACCTGTGTTACGGCCGTAAGTTTGGTCCTCCAGGTGCTAAAATGCTGAATTTTATAAGTGTCGTTGGAAAGGTAATTTAATGAGGAATACAACTAAACACATTTCATCAAACAAAAACATCATTTTCAATAACTGAATTCCCGTCGAATGATCATTTAAAGCTTGTTATCAAAGTTTCAAGTTCATAAAACGCATAAGATGAATCGGGAACTTAATATATACATATAATACACCGTTTCGTATGTAATTACGCATACAATACTACTAAACACTTACAAACAACATTGCAAAGCATTTAATGAATCAAAATTCACATTCAAGGCTACCAAACCCTAACCAAAAATCATAAAATCACTAATCATGTTAATGTAAGGTTTTCATGTAATCCAACATACCAAAACGAAGCTAATGATGCTAGTAACACATTTAATACATGAACTTTAACATTTAAACAACATTTAATCACCCAAAACCAAAGATTAAACACACCCATTTTTCATATTCAAGCTAGTTACTCAAAACAACAAATCGAGCAAACCAAACACATATTCATGTTAGACTTGAGCCATAGACACTAATTAACACCATTTCAAGTCAAAAACACTAAGAACATGAAATCTAAAGTTTTAGAAATGTTACCCAAACGAGATGAAATAGGTATCAAATTGTAGAGGATGAAGAGAGGATTCCAAATATGTATTTTGTTTTGTTGTAAGCTCCCTAGATCGAATTTGGATGATGATTTAATGAATTTGGAAGTTGAGAGCAAAATTGGAAGAAAAGAAAGAGAGAAAGAGAAGAGTGATTGAATGAGTGGTGGTGGTGGGATTGACTAGTTGACCTAGTCAACTAGTTTGATCTCTTGGCAAGTTTAGTCCCTCGAGTTTAAAAGCGGGTGCGAGGATTTACCGAACGAATATTTTTAAAACGCTAGAGTAAACGGAAAAGTTATAATTAAATAACGAAAATACTAAGAACGTTAGTTAAAAAAAGGTGCGAATTTAGATAACGAAGATATTATTTAAAAAAAAAAAGACGGTGTTAAAATAAATTTAAATGAAAAAGGCGGGATGTTACACCATTAAATGAGCATGAGTGAATTGTTGGTGGTTGGTCCAACTAGTTTGTGTGTTGATTGAGTACTTATTGTATTAGGTACTTTGATTTGAAGCTTGCGGAAGTATAAAACCATCACCGAATCATTAAGGTGAGTGGAATAATTATATGCGTAGGTATATAATGTATTTATTTGTGTAGCGTGAAATGTGAAGTGTCGATGTGCTAAGACACAACGTTCACGTAGTGAGTAAAGTGTCGATGTATTAAGACACCACTCAGGGTGAAGTATCGATGTGTTAAGATACCACCCCAAGTAATATGAAGAGTGAAGTGTCGACGTGTTAAGACACCACTCGGGGTGAAGCATCGATGTGTTAAGATGCCACTCCAAGAACTAAGACGGGTGAAGTGTCGACGTGTTAAGACGCCACCCGGGGTGAAGCATCGACGTGTTAAGATGCCACCCGTGGGGTTAGTGTACGACGTGTTAAGTACTCTAATGGTTGTTATGAACACGGATGAGAAATTCGAGTACCATTCCTTGTACGATTGGTTAACCATGATTATGTGTTGTAGTATAGCATATTATATCATTCGTGTTATATGCTCTTGTTTGTGCTAGCTCGTGATATCGTGGATTTAGCATTGTACTTTGAGATGGTATGCGAATTTAAAATGCTAGCGTGTATGAGGTATTTGTGTATGAAATGTCCCGTTCTTATTGATTAAAAATGTTCCATATTAATTGATTTCGTTGCGAGGTTTTGACCTCTATATGAGACGTTTTTCAAAGACTGCATTCATTTTAAAACAAACCATAACTTTTATTTCATCAATAAAGGTTTAAAAAGCTTTACGTAGATTATCAAATAATGATAATCTAAAATATCCTGTTTACATACGACCATTACATAATGGTTTACAATACATATATATTACAACGAAATAAGTTTCTTGAATGCAGTTTTTACACAATATCATACAAGCATGGACTCAAAATCTCGTCCTTATTTAAGTATGCGACAGCGGAAGCTCTTAATAATCACCTGAGAATAAACATGCTTAAAATGTCAACAAAAATGTTGGTGAGTTATAGGTTTAACCTATATATTATCAAATCATAATAATAGACCACAAGATTTCATATTTCAATATACATCCCATACATAGAGATAAAATTCATTCATATGGTGAACACCTGGTAACCGACATTAACAAGATGCATATATAAGAATATCCCCATCATTCCGGGACGCCCTTCGGATATGATATAAATTTCAAAGTACTAAAGCATCCGGTACTTTAGATGAGGTTTGTTAGGCACAATAGATCTATCTTTAGGATTCGCGTCAATTAGGGTGTCTGTTACCTAATTCTTAGATTACCAGACTTAATAAAAAGGGGCATATTCGATTTCGATAATTCAACCATAGAATGTAGTTTCACGTACTTGTGTCTATTTTGTAAATCATTTATAAAACCTGCATATATTCTCATCCCAAAAATATTAGATTTTAAAAGTGGGACTATAACTCACTTTCACAGATTTGTACTTCGTCGGGAAGTAAGACTTGGCCACTGGTCGATTCACGAACCTATAACAAATAAGTACATATATATCAAAGTATATTGAAAATATATTTACAACACTTTTAATACATTTTGATGTTTTAAGTTTATTAAGTCAGCTGTCCTCATTAGTAACCTACAACTAGTTGTCTAACGTTAGATGTACAGAAAAAAATTGATATATATTATCTTGAATCAATCCACGACCCAGTGTATACACGTCTCAGGCTAGATCACAACTCAAAGTATATATATTTTTGGATTCAACCTCAACCCTGTATAGCTAACTCACTCATTACTGCATATAGAGTGTCTATGATTGTTCCAAGATTACATAATATATTATAATACATGTATAATACAATATAAGTTAGCTAGGATATGATTAATATAGATTTGTTACCAATTTTCACGTTGCTACAACAAGAAAAATTATCCAATCTTGTTTTACCCATAACTTCTTCATTTTAAATCCGTTTTGAGTGAATCAAATTGCTATGGTTTCATATTGAACTCTAATTTATGAATCTAAACAGAAAAAGTATAGGTTTATAGTCGGAAATATAAGTTACAAGTCGTTTTTGTAAAGGTAGTCATTTCAGTCGAAAGAAGGACGTCTAGATGACCATTTTAGAAAACATACTTCCACTTTGAGTTTAACCATGATTTTTGGATATAGTTTCATGTTCATAAGAAAAATCATTTTCCGAGAAGAAAAACTTTTAAATAAAAGTTTATCATAGTTTTTAATTAACTAACCCAAAACAGCCCGCGGTGTTACTACGACGGTGTATGTCCGGTTTTACAGTGTTCTTCGTGTTTCCAGGTTTTAAATCATTAAGTTAGCATATCATATTGATATAGAACATGTGTTTAGTTGATTTTAAAAGTCAAGTTAGAAGGATTAATTTTTATTTGCGAACAAGTTTAGAATTAACTAAACTATGTTCTAGTGATTACAAGTTTAAACCTTCGAATAAGATAGCTTTATATGTATGAATCGAATGATGTTATGAACATCATTACTACCTCAAGTTTTCTGGATAAAGCTACTAGAAATGAGAAAAATAGATCTAGCTTCAAAGGATCCTTGGATGGTGATGTTATGCGAGGTGTATATGAAATAGCTTTATTTTTACTAGGAAATACTATTAAATACGATACAATTTTACACAAGATATTTATTTATTTATAGAATAGATATACCTAAACCTTGCTACAACACTTATAGGCAGTGTACCTAATCGTACAGTAGTGTAGTTTTTAGTAAGTCCGGTTCGTTCCACAGGAAAATCTTTTAAACAAAGCTTAACGCTATATTAGTTTTAATTTATAAAAATACAAATATATATAAGTAATATTATTATTATAAAAGGGGGTTTTTACCATTTAATGACCGATTTGTCGATTTTTAAAACTTTAGACGCATTTAAAACTTAATGTAAAATATTAAATAAATAAAAGACTTAATTAAAGGGTAAAGTAAATAACGATAATGAAATTGCGATAAATAAAAGTGTGATAAAATAAAATTGCGATAATTAAAAAGTACGATAATTAAAAGTGCAATTAAATACAATGACAATAAATAAAAGTGCAATTAAATACAATAACAATAAATAAAAGTGCAATAATTAGAAGTGCAATTAAATATGAAAATAAAGAAATTATGCTTATTTAAACTTCCATAATCATGATGTTTGACGTGTTGATTTTAGTTTTATGCCCATGGGTTAATTGTCCTTTGTCCTGGATTATTTAATATGTCCGTCTGGTTTTTATCCATAACAGTCCATCAGTCATAAATATAAAGTGTGAGTATCCTCGTCAAATTATCCTTATACCCGAAGTCAAATATTCCAACTAATTGGGGACTTAAACTGTAACAAGGTCTTAATACTTTGTGTAATAATTACACCAGGATATCGACTGCGTGTAACCCAAGGTTTTAATACTTTGTTATCAATTATGCCAAGTGTCCTTGTACATAATTTCACCCCTGTTTTAATAATTCTAGTGACTATTAATCCATTCCCGTGTCCGATTAAATGAACGATTATTCGTACATATAAATATCCCGCCCATCGTGTCCGATCGAGTGTATGTGGTTATTTATAGGTACATCCAATTGTAAATCTTTATATTAAAATTAACAAACAATCATTTAGTTAAACAAATATAAAGCCCATTAATAGCCCATAGTCTAATTTCCACAAGTGTCGTTCTTTTGTCCAAACCCCAATTATGGTACAAAGCCCAATTACCCAATTTTAGTATTTTAGCCCAACATCATGATTACTTCGTTTTAAATAAGCATAATAATAACTTAGCTACGAGATATTAAATTAAAAAGGTTGAACATAACTTACAATGATTAAAAATAGCGTAGCGTTACACGGACAGAATTTTGACTTACACCCTTACAATATTCGCTAACATACCCTTATTATTGGAAATTAAAATTAAAATTAAAATTAAAATTAAAATTATAATATATATATATATATAATACGTTGATGAATGAAGAAGGAAAAATATGTATATATTTTACACTGAACCAAAAATGCGAATTTATAGGCCTGTGAGCTGAAAAAGGGGCTCATGCGATCGCATGAGATTTGCCCTTCAAGGCCATGTGATCACATGGCCAGCTGGGGAGGCTCACATGTGGTTGTTTTCTTCTGCCGACGGTTTTATAATATAATATAATATATATATTAATTTTAAGAATTAATTATATATTATATTATATTCATGTGCATAGTTGACTTGTAATTTTTAGTCCGTTGCGTCGAGCGTTGAGAGTTGACTCTGGTCCCGGTTCCGGATTTTCGAACGTCCTTGCGTACAATTTAATATCTTGTACTTTGCGTTTCGTGTCTTGTACTCTTGTAATTTTGAGACGTTTCTTATCAATAATTGGAACCTTTTTGATTGTACTTTTTACTTTTGAGCTTTTTGGTCATTTGCGTCTTCAATTCATCGAATCTGTCTTTTGTCTTCACCCTTTATTATTTAAACGAATATCACTTGTAAATAGAACAATTGCAACTAAAAGCTTGTCTTTCTTGAGGGATAATGCTATGAAATATATGTTCGTTTTTAGCATTATCAAATATTCCCACACTTGAGCGTTGCTTGTCCTCAAGCAATATAGTCTTGAAATATACTAGAATCACTTCTTTATTTTTCACACTTTGTACATCAGTGATTTCTATACGGCGGTATAAACAATGGTAGTAATGATGTGGTTTACAGTCCCACATGACTATAAAATTTAGATCCATTAGGGAAATTGGATCTTTATGAAAACATTTGATCTTTTGAAAATTAAATCTAGCTTTTACCCTAGATAAGTTTTCCGGAATAACCCTTCACCGGTGTTTGCAAATTGTTTTTGTGGGTTTGGTGGGTTTCAGATTTGAAAATTTTAGCGCAAAACTTATGGTTTTGTGTCACCCACTTGCTAACCTTGTATTGGGAAAGCAACACGTCCAGTAAACTTTCTCCGTATATTACCTTTCGGTAAACTACCGTCCGGTTGTAAAGGAAAGCGTTGAACAAGCAACTGTTAAGGCAATGTCCCGTGACATGCTTTTGATTATAGTCTATATCGTGTTGGATGCAATCACTATCCTTTGTAGGAGCAATAGTAAAGATCACCCTAAAATTTTTCGGTCTGGCAAAAGGTCCTGTTTTTGACCATGCTATGCAACCACCGTTCTTACGGTTGACACCCGATTTGATTCAGGTGACCTAATGAATTCCAGGTGAATTCCTAGGATTTTACGTTCAATGGTAATGAACGCACTGAAAATGGGTTTTCAGAAAACAAATCGGTTTGAAATTTTGATCAAAATATTTTCTCGTTCAAGCTCGAGTTTAGATATCATTGAATTCCATGAGTTTGTAATTCTCAATCTTTAAGGTCAATCTCAAGGATTTAGTAATATAAGTCTTAAAAGCTGATTTTTGATCTTTAAGGAGATTATCCTTTCTGGGGATCTGATTCATTAGTCTTATCAAGCTAATTTGCACGGCGTCCTCCCCATTTTACAAGACAGATCCTCTCATGGTTAGGATAAGTCTGACCACTTGGTGTAGTGACCCGAACTTTTCCATGTTTATATATATTAATTGAGATTGATATTTACATGATTAAATGTTTCCAACATGTTAAGCAATCAAACTTGTTAAGACTTGATTAATTGAAATATGTTTCATATAGACAATTGACCACCCAAGTTGACCGGTGATTCACGAACGTTAAAACTTGTAAAAACTATATGATGACATATATATAGATATATATAGTTAACATGATACTATGATAAGTAAACATATCATTAAGTATATTAACAATGAACTACATATATAAAAACAAGACTACTAACTTAATGATTTTTAAACGAGACATATATGTAACGATTATCGTTGTAAAGACATTTAATGTATATATATCATATTAAGAGATATTCATACATGATAATATCATGATAATATAATAATTTAAAATCTCATTTGATATTATAAACATTGGGTTAACAACATTTAACAAGATCGTTAACCTAAAGGTTTCAAAACAACACTTACATGTAATGACTAACGATGACTTAACGACTCAGTTAAAATGTATATACATGTAGTGTTTTAATATGTATTTATACACTTTTGAAAGACTTAAATACACTTATCAAAATACTTCTACTTAACAAAAATGCTTACAATTACATCCTCGTTCAGTTTCATCAACAATTCTACTCGTATGCACCCGTATTCATACTCGTACAATACACAGCTTTTAGATGTATGTACTATTAGTATATACACTCCAATGATCAGCTCTTAGAAGCCCATGTGAGTCACCTAACACATGTGGGAACCATCATTTGGCAACTAGCATGAAATATCTCATAAAATTACAAAAATATGAGTAATCATTCATGACTTATTTATATGAAAACAAAATTACATATCCTTTATATCTAATCCATACACCAACGACCAAAAACACCTACAAACACTTTAATTCTTCAATTTTCTTCATCTAATTGATCTCTCTCAAGTTCTATCTTCAAGTTCTAAGTGTTCTTCATAAATTCTACAAGTTCTAGTTACATAAAATCAAGAATACTTTCAAGTTTACTAGCTCACTTCCAATCTTGTAAGGTGATCATCCAACCTCAAGAAATCTTTGTTTCTTACAGTAGTTTATCATTCTAATACAAGGTAATAATCATATTCAAACTTTGGTTCAATTTCTATAACTATAACAATCTTATTTCAAGTGATGATCTTACTTGAACTTGTTCTCGTGTCATGATTCTGCTTCAAGAACTTCGAGCCATCCAAGGATCCGTTGAAGCTAGATCCATTTTTTCTATTTTCCAGTAGGTTTATCCAAGGAACTTAAGGTAGTAATGATGTTCATAACATCATTCAATTCATACATATAAAGCTATCTTATTCGAAGGTTTAAACTTGTAATCACTAGAACATAGTTTAGTTAATTCTAAACTTGTTCGCAAACAAAAGTTAATCCTTCTAACTTGACTTTTAAAATCAACTAAACACATGTTCTATATCTATATGATATGCTAACTTAATGATTTAAAACCTGGAAACACGAAAAACACCGTAAAACCGGATTTACGCCGTCGTAGTAACACCGCGGGCTGTTTTGGGTTAGTTAATTAAAAAATATGATAAACTTTGATTTAAAAGTTGTTATTCTGAGAAAATGATTTTTATTATGAACATGAAACTATATCCAAAAATTATGGTTAAACTCAAAGTGGAAGTATGTTTTCTAAAATGGTCATCTAGACGTCGTTCTTTCGACTGAAATGACTACCTTTACAAAAATGACTTGTAACTTATTTTTCCGACTATAAACCTATACTTTTTCTGTTTATATTCATAAAATAGAGTTCAATATGAAACCATAGCAACTTGATTCACTCAAAACGGATTTAAAATGAAGAAGTTATAGGTAAAACAAGATTGGATAATTTTTCTCATTTTAGCTACGTGAAAATTGGTAACAAATCTATTCCAACCATAACTTAATCAACTTGTATTGTATATTATGTAATCTTGAGATACCATAGACACGTATACAATGTTTTGACCTATCATGTCGACACATCTATATATATTTCGGAACAACCATAGACACTCTATATGTGAATGTTGGAGTTAGCTATACAGGGTTGAGGTTGATTCCAAAATATATATAGTTTGAGTTGTGATCAATACTGAGATACGTATACACTGGGTCGTGGATTGATTCAAGATAATATTTATCGATTTATTTCTGTACATTTAACTGTGGACAACTAGTTGTAGGTTACTAACGAGGACAGCTGACTTAATAAACTTAAAACATCAAAATATATTAAAAGTGTTGTAAATATATTTTGAACATACTTTGATATATATGTATATATTGTTATAGGTTCGTGAATCAATCAGTGGCCAAGTCTTACTTCCCGACGAAGTAAAAATCTGTGAAAGTGAGTTATAGTCCCACTTTTAAAATCTAATATTTTTGGGATGAGAATACATGCAGGTTTTATAAATGATTTACAAAATAGACACAAGTACGTGAAACTACATTCTATGGTTGAATTATCGAAATCGAATATGCCCCTTTTTATTAAGTCTGGTAATCTAAGAATTAGGGAACAGACACCCTAATTGACGCGAATCCTAAACATAGATCTATTGGGCCTAACAAACCCCATCCAAAGTACCGGATGCTTTAGTACTTCGAAATTTATAGCATATTCGAAGGGTGTCCCGGAATGATGGGGATATTCTTATATATACATCTTGTTAATGTCGGTTACCAGGTGTTCACCATATGAATGATTTTTATCTCTATGTATGGGATGTGTATTGAAATATGAAATCTTGTGGTCTATTATTATGATTTGATATATATAGGTTAAACCTATAACTCATCAACATTTTTGTTGACGTTTTAAGCATGTTTATTCTCAGGTGATTATTAAGAGCTTCCGCTGTTGCATACTTAAATAAGGACGAGATTTGGAGTCCATGCCTGTATGATATTGTGTAAAAACTGCATTCAAGAAACTTATTTTGTTGTAACATATTTGTATTGTAAACCATTATGTAATGGTCGTGTGTAAACAGGATATTTTAGATTATCATTATTTGATAATCTACGTAAAGCTTTTTTAAACCTTTATTGATGAAATAAAGGTTATGGTTTGTTTTAAAATGAATGCAGTCTTTGAAAAACGTCTCATATAGAGGTCAAAACCTCGCAACGAAATCAATTAATATGGAACGTTTTTTTTTAATCAATAAGAACGGGACATTTCAGTTGGTATCCGAGCGTTGGTCTTAGAGAACCAGAAAATTTGCATTAGTGTGTCTTATCGAGTTTGTTAGGATGCATTAGTGAGTCTGGACTTCGACCGTGTTTTCTTTAAAAATGATTGCTTAACATTTTTGTTGGAAACTATATATTATTAACATGTATATATTATGTGATATATTAATCTCTTTACATGTTTGATATTGTGTGATAGATGTCTACCTCTAGCACAAATCCCATTGACTCACCTAATAATAACGAAGAGTCGAATATATATTGGAATGATTCGTGGACTGATTCACAAGTTCCCGAAGAGGAACCGGAAGAAGAGTCGGAACCGGAAGAAGAATCGGAACCGAAAGAAGAATCGGAACCGGATGAATAAATAGAACCGGTGGGGGAAATAATAAAACGGTTAAGTAAAAGAAAATCTTCAACCAACTGACCAAGGTTAATTATGGTCAATGGTGTTTCCGCCAAGGAAGCAAAATATTGGGAGGATTACCAATTCTCCAATGAATCAGATTCCGACGAGAATTCCGATGATGTTATAGAAATTACCCCAACTGAATTTAAAAAGGTAAAAGAAAATAATAAGGGAAAGGGCATAAAAATAGAGAAATCTAATTCCAACCCCGATGAACTTTATATGTATCGTCAACCCCCGAAGTCCTTAAGTTGTAACAATGACCCGGGAACCTCTAAACCACCAGGTTTTTCTAAACCAATGTGGAAAACGACGGCTCGTATTAGGGGAACATCATATATCCTTAGAAACTTGGCAAAACGAACCAAAACCGAAGAAGAAGAAACAAGCGAGTCGGAATAAGATAGTTGTATTCGTGTGGTGTAATATATGTAATATAGTGTGCTTATGCTTTATGATATATGTAAAAATTGCTTGTATTAATAAGTATTTTTTTTATGAATCTAACACTTGTCTATTTTACAGTATAAAAACACAAAATGGATAGACAACCCAATATTTTAAGAGACCTACCCGGAGACATGATTGATGAAATCTTTTCTAGAGTCGGTCAGAATTCTTCGGCACAACTATTTAAGGCGAGATCAGTTTGTAAGACATTCGAAGAACATTCCAAGAATGCCTTGGTTTATAAAAGGCTTTCGTTCGAAAGATGGGGATATCACACTGGGAAATCCATAAGTTACGATGTGTTTACTTTGACGCATATATTGCGGGGAACCCAAAAGCTATTTTACGCAATGGGTTGAGAAATTATTTTGACTCAATATATCCGAATATTGGACTTCGTGATTTAGAAAAAGCGGCTAACATGCAACATAAAGAAGCATGTTATGCTTACGGATTAGTAATGTTCTCTTCTCACCAAAGTGAGAACAAGAACATCGGGCTACAACTATTAAACAAAACGTTCCCACAAGTGACGGAGTCGGTAATTGGGGTAAGAAATGAGGTTTTTAGATTGTTACGGGACTGTTGGACATTACGTAACCCTCGTCCCTTTGACGACGTTACAACACGCTGTCTTATCAACGGCCATAACGGTTATGTTCCACAAGACCAAGGATGGGAAGTAATCCTAGTAAAACCAAAATGCATGACTTGTTTCTGGACGTATGAATTACGTGTCTTTATTGCCTTTGCTGAACGACTTGTGTACTAGCTAGAATTATCTTCACAACCATCTTGTATCAAAATTATTGTGTGCTATATTTCATGCTATATGTAAAATAAGCGGTATTGTAAGTTTGTAAAATATTGTGTAAAAGTTTGAACGCGAAATATTATTATAATCAGTTTTTCATATAGAATTGTAGTAGTTGAATTGTATATTAGCTACTAAGTATGAACTTATTCGGGTAGGAATTTAAACTTATAAAATGCTAATATGAAGAAAAAGCTTTTATAAATGAGTTCATATTATGCTACGAAATACTATTAACTACTCTTAATATTCTGTATGATTAACTTGTTCCATTTGACTATTTTGAAGGAAATGGCACCGACTACTCGACACACCGTGAATATGAATGAAGAGGAATTCCGTACTTTTCTAGCTTCAAACATAGCCGCAGTACAGGCTGCGCTACATACCAACAATAACCTTGGATCTAGCAGTACAGGAAATCGTGTAGGATGCACCTACAAAGAATTCACTGCCTGCAAACCTTTGGAATTTGATGGAACCGAAGGACCGATCGGATTGAAACGGTGGACCGAGAAGGTCGAATCGGTGTTTGCCATAAGTAAGTGTACTGAAGAGGACAAAGTGAAGTACGCTACACATACCTTCACAGGTTCTGCGTTAACATGGTGGAATACCTATCTAGAGCAAGTGGGACAAGACGATGCGTACGCACTACCGTGGTCAGCATTCAAGCACTTGATGGACGAGAAGTACCGTCCCAGAACCGAGGTCAATAAGCTCAAGACAGAACTTAGAGGGTTACGAACCCAAGGATTTGATATTACCACGTACAAAAGACGATTCACAGAATTGTGCCTATTGTGTTCGGGAGCATTCGAAGATGAGGAAGAGAAGATCGACGCGTTTGTGAAAGGATTACCGGAAAGAATCCAAGAAGATATAAGTTCACACAAGCCCGCCTCCATACAACAGGCATGTAGAATGGCTCACAAACTAGTGAACCAGATTGAAGAAAGAATTAAAGAACAGACTGCTGAAGAGGCCAATGTGAAGCAAGTCAAAAGAAAGTGGGAGGAAAATGGTGATAAGAATCACCAATACAACAACAACAGCAATTACAACAATAATCGCAACAATTATCCCAACAATCGCAACATCAATCGCAACTACAACAAACGGCCCAACAACAACAACAACAGCAACTACAACAATCATCCCAACAACAATAATAACCGCAACAACAACAACAATCAGAAGCAGCTATGCCAAAGGTGTGAAAAGTATCACTCGGGGTTCTGCACCAAATTTTGCAACAAGTGTAAAAGAAATGGTCATAGCACGGTGAAGTGTGAGGTCTACGGACCAGGGGTTAATACAACGAAAGGAACAAATGGTGTCGGAACGAGTAATGGCAGAGCAAGTAGTGTCGGAGCAAGTTATGAAAATGTAGTTTGTTATAAATGTGGAAAACCGGGCTACATTATTAGAAATTTCCCGAACCAGGAGAACACGAATGGACAAGGCCGCGGAAGAGTTTTCAATATTAATGCGGCAGAGGTACAGGAAGACCCGGAGCTTGTTACGGGTACGTTTCTTATTGACAATAAATCTACTTACGTTTTATTTGATTCGGGTGCGGATAGAAGCTATATGAGTAGAGATTTTTGTGCTAAATTAAGTTGTCCATTGACGCCTTTGGATAGTAAATTTTTACTCGAATTAGCAAATGGTAAATTAATTTCAGCAGATAATATATGTCGGAATCGAGAAATTAAACTGGTTAGCGAAACATTTAAGATTGATTTGATACCAGTAGAGTTAGGGAGTTTTGATGTGATAATCGGTATGGACTGGTTGAAAGAAGTGAAAGCAGAGATCGTTTGTTACAAAAATGCAATTCGCATTATACGAGAAAAAGGAAAACCCTTAATGGTGTACGGAGAAAAGGGTAACACGAAGCTACATCTTATTAGTAATTTGAAGGCACAAAAACTAATAAGAAAAGGTTGCTATGCTGTTCTAGCACACGTCGAGAAAGTACAAACTGAAGAAAAGAGCATCAATGATGTTCCCATTGCAAAAGAATTTCCCGATGTATTTCTGAAAGAATTACCAGGATTACCCCCACATCGATCTGTTGAATTTCAAATAGATCTTATACCAGGAGCTGCACCAATAGCTCGTGCTCCTTACAGACTCGCACCCAGCGAGATGAAAGAACTGCAAAGCCAATTACAAGAACTTTTAGAGCGTGGTTTCATTCGACCAAGCACATCACCGTGGGGAGCTCCTGTTTTGTTTGTCAAGAAGAAAGATGGTACATTCAGGTTGTGTATCGACTACCGAGAGTTGAACAAACTTACCATCAAGAACCGCTACCCACTACCGAGAATCGACGACTTATTTGATCAACTACAAGGCTCGTCTATTTATTCAAAGATTGACTTACGTTTCGGGTATCATCAAATGCGGGTGAAAGAAGATGATATTCCAAAGACTGCTTTCAGAACACGTTACGGTCATTACGAGTTTATGGTCATGCCGTTTGGTTTAACTAATGCACCAGCTGTGTTCATGGACCTTATGAACCGAGTGTGTGGACCATACCTTGACAAGTTTGTCATTGTTTTCATTGATGACATACTTATTTACTCAAAGAATGACCAAGAACACGGTGAACATTTGAGAAAGGTGTTAGAAGTATTGAGGAAGGAAGAATTGTACGCTAAGTTTTCAAAGTGTGCATTTTGGTTGGAAGAAGTTCAATTCCTCGGTCACATAGTGAACAAAGAAGGTATTAAGGTGGATTCGGCAAAGATAGAAACTGTTGAAAAGTGGGAAACCCCGAAAACTCCGAAACACATACGCCAGTTTTTAGGACTAGCTGGTTACTACAGAAGGTTCATCCAAGACTTTTCCAGAATAGCAAAACCCTTGACTGCATTAACGCATAAAGGGAAGAAATTTGAATGGAATGATGAACAAGAGAAAGCGTTTCAGTTATTGAATAAAAATCTAACTACGGCACCTATATTGTCATTGCCTGAAGGGAATGATGATTTTGTGATTTATTGTGACGCATCAAAGCAAGGTCTCGGTTGTGTATTAATGCAATGAACGAAGGTGATTGCTTATGCGTCTAGACAATTGAAGATTCACGAACAAAATTATACGACGCATGATTTGGAATTAGGCGCGGTTGTTTTTGCATTAAAGACTTGGAGGCACTACTTATATGGGGTCAAAAGTATTATATATACCGACCACAAAAGTCTTCAACACATATTTAATCAGAAACAACTGAATATGAGGCAGCGTAGGTGGATTGAATTGTTGAATGATTATGACTTTTAGATTCGTTACCACCCGGGGAAGGCAAATGTGGTAGCTGATGCCTTGAGCAGGAAGGATAGAGAACCTATTCGAGTAAAATCTATGAATATAATGATTCATAATAACCTTACTACTCAAATAAAGGAGGCGCAACAAGGAGTTTTAAAAGAGGGAAATTTAAAGGATGAAATACCCAAAGGATCGGAGAAGCATCTTAATATTCGGGAAGACGGAACCCGGTATAGGGCTGAAAGGATTTGGGTACCAAAATTTGGAGATATGAGAGAAATGGTACTTAGAGAAGCTCATAAAACCAGATACTCAATACATCCTGGAACGGGGAAGATGTACAAGGATCTCAAGAAACATTTTTGGTGGCCGGGTATGAAAGCCGATGTTACTAAATATGTAGGAGAATGTTTGACGTGTTCTAAGGTCAAAGCTGAGCATCAGAAACCATCAGGTCTACTTCAACAACCCGAAATCCCGGAATGGAAATGGGAAAACATTACCATGGATTTCATCACTAAATTGCCAAGGACTGCAAGTGATTTTGATACTATTTGGGTAATAGTTGATCGTCTCACCAAATCAGCACACTTCCTGCCAATAAGAGAAGATGACAAGATGGAGAAGTTAGCACGACTGTATTTGAAGGAAGTCATCTCCAGACATGGAATACCAATCTCTATTATCTCTGATAGGGATGGCAGATTTATTTCAAGATTCTGGCAGACATTACAGCAAGCATTAGGAACTCGTATAGACATGAGTACTGCATATCATCCAAAAACTGATGGGCAGAGCGAAAGGACGATACAAACGCTTGAAGACATGCTACGAGCATGTGTTATTGATTTCAGAAACAGTTGGGATCGACATCTACCGTTAGCAGAATTTTCCTACAACAACAGCTACCATTCAAGCATTGAGATGGCGCCGTTTGAAGCACTTTTGGTAGAAAGTGCAGGTCTCTGATTTGTTGGAGTGAAGTGGGGGATAGACAGATTACGGGTCCGGAGATTATACAAGAAACTACCGAGAAGATCATCCAAATTCAACAACGGTTGAAAACCGCCCAAAGTCGACAAAAGAGCTACGCTGACATTAAAAGAAAAGATATAGAATTTGAAATTGGAGAGATCGTCATGCTTAAAGTTGCACCTTGGAAAGGCGTTGTTCGATTTGGTAAACGAGGGAAATTAAATCCAATGTATATTGGACCATGCAAGATTATTGATCGTGTCGGACCAGTAGCTTACCGACTTGAGTTACCTCAACAACTCGCGACTGTACATAACACTTTCCACGTCTCGAATTTAAAGAAATGTTTTGCTAAAGAAGATCTCACTATTCTGTTAGATGAAATCCAAATCAACGAAAAACTTCAATTCATCGAAGAACCCGTCGAAATAATGGATCGTGAGGTTAAAAGACTTAAGCAAAACAAGATACCAATTGTTAAGGTTCGATGGAATGCTCGTAGAGGACCCGAGTTCACCTGGGAGCGTGAAGATCAGATGAAGAAGAAATACCCACATCTATTTCCAGAAGATTCGTCAACACCTTTAACAGCTTAAAATTTCGGGACGAAATTTATTTAACGGGTAGGTACTGTAGTGACCTGAACTTTTCCATGTTTATATATATTAATTGAGATTGATATTTACATGATTAAATGTTTCCAACATGTTAAGCAATCAAACTTGTTAAGACTTGATTAATTGAAATATGTTTCATATAGACAATTGACCACCCAAGTTGACCGGTGATTCACGAATGTTAAAACTTTTAAAACTATATGATGACATATATATGGATATATATATAGTTAACATGATACTATGATAAGTAAACATATCATTAAGTATATTAATAATGAACTACATATGTAAAAACAAGACTACTAACTTAATGATTTTTAAACGAGACATATATGTAACGATTATCGTTGTAAAGACATTTAATGTATATATATATATATATCATATTAAGAGATATTCATACATGATAATATCATGATAATATAATAATTTAAAATCTCATTTGATATTATAAACATTGGGTTAACAACATTTAACAAGATTGTTAACCTAAAGGTTTCAAAACAACACTTACATGTAACGACTAACGATGACTTAACGACTCAGTTAAAATGTATATACATGTAGTGTTTTAATATGTATTTATACACTTTTGAAAGACTTCAATACACTTATCAAAATACTTCTACTTAACAAAAATGCTTACAATTACATCCAAGTTCAGTTTCATCAACAATTCTACTCGTATGCACCCGTATTCGTACTCGTACAATACACAGCTTTTAGATGTATGTACTATTGATATATACACTCCAATGATCAGCTCTTAGCAGCCCATGTGAGTCACCTAACACATGTGGGAACCATCATTTGGAAACTAGCATGAAATATCTCATAAAATTACAAAAATATGAGTAATCATTCATGACTTATTTACATGAAAACAAAATTACATATCCTTTATATCTAATCCATACACCAACGACCAAAAACACCTACAAACACTTTCATTCTTCAATTTTCTTGATCTAATTGATCTCTCTCAAGTTCTATCTTCAAGTTCTAAGTGTTCTTCATAAATTCTACAAGTTCTAGTTACATAAAATCAAGAATACTTTCAACTTTGCTAGCTCACTTCCAATCTTGTAAGGTGATCATCCAACCTCAAGAAATCTTTGTTTCTTACAGTAGGTTATCATTCTAATACAAGGTAATAATCATATTCAAACTTTGGTTCCTAATACAAGGTAATAATCATATTCAAACTTTGGTTCAATTTCTATAACTATAACAATCTTATTTCAAGTGATGATCTTACTTGAACTTGTTCTCGTGTCATGATTATGCTTCAAGAACTTCGAGCCATCCAATGATCCGTTGAAGCTAGATCCATTTTTTCTATTTTCCAGTAGGTTTATCCAAGGAACTTAAGGTAGTAATGATGTTCATAACATCATTCGATTCATACATATAAAGCTATCTTATTCGAAGGTTTAAACTTGTAATCACTAGAACATAGTTTAGTTAATTCTAAACTTGTTCGCAAACAAAAGTTAATCCTTCTAACTTGACTTTTAAAATCAACTAAACACATGTTCTATATCTATATGATATGCTAACTTAATGATTTAAAACCTGGAAACACGAAAAACACCGTAAAACTGGATTTACGCCGTCGTAGTAACACCGCGGGCTGTTTTGGGTTAGTTAATTAAAAACTATGATAAACTTTGATTTAAAAGTTTTTATTCTGAGAAAATGATTTTTATTATAAACATGAAACTATATCCAAAAATTATGGTTAAACTCAAAGTGCAAGTATGTTTTCTAAAATGGTCATCTAGACGTCGTTCTTTCGACTGAAATGACTACCTTTACAAAAATGACTTGTAACTTATTTTTCCGACTATAAACCTATACTTTTTCTGTTTAGATTCATAAAATAGAGTTCAATATGAAACCATAGCAATTTGATTCACTCAAAACGGATTTAAAATGAAGAAGTTATGGGTAAAACAAGATTGGATAATTTTTCTCATTTTAGCTACGTGAAAATTGGTAACAAATCTATACCAACCAAAACTTAATCAACTTGTATTGTATATTATGTAATCTTGAGATACCATAAACACGTATACAATGTTTCGACCTATCATGTCGACACATCTATATATATTTCAGAACAACCATAGACACTCTATATGTGAATGTTGGAGTTAGCTATACAGGGTTGAGGTTGATTCCAAAATATATATAGTTTGAGTTGTGATCAATACTGAGATACGTATACACTGGGTCGTGGATTTATTCAAGATAATATTTATCGATTTATTTCTGTACATCTAACTGTGGACAACTAGTTGTAGGTTACTAACGAGGACAGCTGACTTAATAAACTTAAAACATCAAAATATATTAAAAGTGTTGTAAATATATTTTGAACATACTTTGATATATATGTATATATTGTTATAGGTTCGTGAATCAACCAGTGGCCAAGTCTTACTTCCCGACGAAGTAAAAATCTGTGAAAGTGAGTTATAGTCCCACTTTTAAAATCTAATATTTTTGGGATGAGAATACATGCAGGTTTTATAAATGATTTACAAAATAGACACAAGTACGTGAAACTACATTCTATGGTTGAATTATTGAAATCGAATATGCCCCTTTTTATTAAGTCTGGTAATCTAAGAATTAGGGAACAGACACCCTAATTGACGCGAATCCTAAAGATAGATCTATTGGGCCTAACAAACCCCATCCAAAGTACCGGATGCTTTAGTACTTCGAAATTTATATCATATCCGAAGGGTGTCCCGGAATGATGGGGATATTCTTATATATACATCTTGTTAATGTCGGTTACCAGGTGTTCACCATATGAATAATTTTTATCTCTATGTATGGGATGTGTATTGAAATATGAAATCTTGTGGTCTATTATTATGATTTGATATATATAGGTTAAACCTATAACTCACCAACATTTTTGTTGACGTTTTAAGCATGTTTATTCTCAGGTGATTATTAAGAGCTTCCGCTGTCGCATACTTAAATAAGGACGAGATTTGGAGTCCATGCTTGTATGATATTGTATAAAAACTGCATTCAAGAAACTTATTTTGTTGTAACATATTTGTATTGTAAACCATTATGTAATGGTCGTGTGTAAACAGGATATTTTAGATTATCATTATTTGATAATCTACGTAAAGCTTTTTAAACCTTTATTGATGAAATAAAGGTTATGGTTTGTTTTAAAATGAATGCAGTCTTTGAAAAACGTCCCATATAGAAGTCAAAACCTCGTAACGAAATCAATTAATATGGAACGTTTTTAATCAATAAGAACGGGATATTTCACTTGGCGACCCTGTTTGATGCTGAGGTCCGTGGATTTCCTGCTGATTTTAGTGATGACTTTTCTAGATTTTTTGTCAACCTATAGCTGGTCTGGACGACAACTTCATGACCTAAATCAAGAAGCGCGTTTCTTTTTCGGAAGACTTTACTTCCTTTTAACGATGGAATTGATTCATCGTGTAGATCCATCTTTCTTACAGTAAATTGGGTAAAACTTTTTAGAAATTGTCCAAAACAAAAGTATCTTCAGTTATTTGTACAAAAATATGTGATATATGTTTTAAATAACTTGGTAATTTTTCCCACACTTGGCTTTTTATTTTCGTTTTTATTGTCCTCTATTCCATTTTAAATGAATTCTAACATTTTAGTTTGTTTCTCAATTTATGTCCTTTCCGAGGTAACAATAATTTCGGTGTTAACACCTAGTTTATTGTTCATAAATATGTATAAACATGATTTTGAGTTCATTTAATTGAAAATTTTGAAAAATTTTACTAGAATTGGGTAGTCAGTATATAAGACTAGGGCTGTTCTTTATTATTAGAGAGCACTAGATTTTAATACAACTACTGCGTTACTAGTATTTTTAATGGTAACCAAGTGTTTAAATCAAAAATTTTTTAAAATCCGAAAGAATTTAACCCCTTCCCACACTTAAGATCTTGCAATGCCCTCATTTGCAAGAAATCAGTAACAATTTAAATTATTGAGGGTGATTAGCGTAGAAAAATAATTAAATTTTACCAAAGTTTCCAAACATATTGGCGTTTGTTTGCTGAATGATAAATGGTGCACATTATTTGTTCATTCCATCTTGTTGTTACATCACATTTATTTCTCATCTTGTCGTCAAAATTACTAGCTTTTGCTGAACTTAATGCCAGTCTTTGAAAATGCGTTGTTTTACCCTGTTTTGTACAATCGACAATATACATACATACAAATATAAACATGCATGGCAAATTGAAATGGGACTTAATATTCCACTTTCAAATCCTAAATGTGAAATATTAGTACACAATAATAATAAAAATGATAAAAATTACATAAATATATCCAATAACATAAGTTTAAGCATGAAAAAGTAGAAAGATAAAAACAAAAAAATCATAAAAATAACCAATGGAACTAAATCAGTCTGGATAGGGGTTCCAGTTCATCTCATCAGGTGGGTTCCATTGTTGGTTATAGGTGTCCTGATAGGCTTGGTTATAGTCATACCGGTTAAAGGGTGGTCAGATGTCGGGGTTGTGTGGCGGAAAATGAGCAGGTCGAGTAGGTACGTAGTTATTTGGTACCTGATATGATAGCTGGCTCATGATTTGGTGCCGATGAACTAACCAGCTATCGTGTTGGCGTCGCCTATAATCCTCGTATACTCGCTCGGAGTTCCACTGCTCGTACATACTATGTCTGGCCGCGTTCGTCATTGATTCCTCATCTATACGAACGTGGACGTCAAGAATAGCATCTCGAATGACATCCCTAATGTCTTCCGCTTCCTCTATTTCTTCGTCTGAACCCCTTTCTACCTGTGGATGATTACCTTCATACAGCAATGCGTGGTTGCGTCTACTCTTCAATACCTTAGCACCCACATAAACCCGCAATCCTATGGTCTCATCCTGTTCTCTACAAAGCTGTAATGGACCCCCTTGGTTCCTATCAACACCTAAATACTCTCCAATGAGAGTAACAAAAATACCTCCTCCTATTATACTCCCGTCTTGCATTCCTTCTACCATTTTAGATAAATAAAAACCAACACAGTAAGGGATATTAACAAAGCTTCTCGGGTCTCGAATACACTTTAGGTAAAATAAATCATGTAAGATCATCTTCTCCTTATTGTGACCTCTCTGTGTAATCGAGTTAGCCAAAAATCTATGAATTACACGAAGCTCGGCTTTGTTAATATGTAAGTAGGAGTGTTTTCCTCCCAGTGTAAAAACATTATAGTTTGACATACGCCTCCAAACGGCGTCAGCGTCAAAGTTCCTATCTACCCTTTCACCATGATAAATCAAATTCATATAATCGGGTAGTAGCAATTCACTAGGAGTGTAAATCTGTAATGCTCTGGCCATGTCCATCATGGACATTCTGTACATCCTACCGCCAAGGATAAATTTAAGAAAACTTCTATCATCTAACCTATCTACATCTACATTTAACGCTATAATACTCATCAACTCAACACACCATTCCTTATATAAAGGTCTACGAATGGTGAAAAGACATTCCCAATCTGTAAAAGAAGAACTGCCATACCTTTGTACCAAATGCTGTCTAACACGGTCAGCTAGATGGACCGTTTCCAAAGAATTCCAATCAATTACCCTCGGTACCTCTACCTCTTTTGTTACCAATTTAAATTTATTACTTTGATATGCCGGGTAATCTCTTCATCGTCTATCGAATCTCAGATTAGGATGTAACGTGTGTTCCGGAATTGTTGGGTATTCGATAGGCGGATGCGGGGGAAATACTGTGAATTCATTAGGTAACTATAGCGGATCATAATAAGGTACGTGCTGATCAGGCTGATGTTGTGATTCCTGTTGTGGTTGTTGTTCAGGTTCATATTGCATTTCTGGTTCTGGTTCTGGAGTTGGAGCAGGCTGTCTAGATGATGATGATCCTGAACCTCCAGTATCGGCTTTCTGCAAAACACATTAGACACAAAATTTGTGCATCCAAGTATGCATTAGTGTTAGCAAAATAACAACTTAAAACATTCACAATAACATGTTAAATCAAAATTAAACTTATACACATTTTCACATTTTTTTCACAATTCTAGACTTTTCCAAATAAGCACATATGAAAATATATACAAAGTTCATAAGCATTTAACTCAAATAACATGTCAAAATAGTCATTACTAATAATTAAACAAGTCTCAAATGGCAAATATATCAAATTAATCATGTTCATGAATTTTGCACCTAAAAAGACCACTTTAATCTTCAAAAATCATGTTTAGGATCAATGTTTGGATCATTTAGCTACCTAAACATGTTACACTACTTAGTTTAGTAATAATTCATGACAAAAATCGGCCATAACCTGTTTATATCAAAAAGCCCCAAATTGCTCAAGAACACAAACCCTAGATTTCTAAAAATTTTGAAGTTTTTGGCTTCAAATTATGTTAAATAGCATCAATCTAGGTTATACATGCATAAAATACTAACAATTTAACACTAATTACACTAGAAATTAACAAAATTGCATTAGGTAAAATATTGGTAATTATCAAAAAAACTAGGAATTTATAGAGTTTAGGGGTGTAATTTTTACCTTTTTGCTGAAGAATGCGAATCTAGGCATGATTAGAGCAAGAAATTTGACGAATTACGGTGAATTTTGGTAAAATTTGGAGAGAATTTGAGTGTGTTTTCGTATGTGTTTGTGTGTTGTGGTGTTGAAGACAGAACAGACTGGCCTTTTGTTTCTGGCCTGATTTCCAGCTCCATGCGATTGCATAGAGTTGGAGTTCAATTCCCATGCGATCGCATGGGTATCCGGGTACAGTGTTTTGGCCTTTTTTAAAAAAAAAAAAAGTTTTTTAATGTTTTTGGCATACTTTAATTCAATACGATTAAAAATAATGATAATAAAAGTTCTCGTCCCTCCCTCGGGTAGAGCAATTTCGGTTCAACGACCTAGTCTTCAACTCACGAAGAATTTTATAAATCATATTTTTAACTTAGCGAAATAAAGTAAATTTTTATTTTTAAATTCACACCAAACTTAAATTTAAATGCATAATTAAAAATTCATATTAAAAATTCACACCAAACTTAAATTATATTTTTGTTTTTATACATACAAACTTATATTAAAAATATTAATTTTTCAAATATTTACAATTTTAAATATATTGATTTAAAAAGTTTACAATATTATTTTAATATTACTTTTAAAAACAAAGTAAAAATAAAATTAAAAATCTTTTTGGCTTTTATCCCACTTTAATCAATCAAATATTATCAAAAATATGCGGCCCTCTTTTCGGTAAAGTAATTTCGGTTCCATGACCTAATTTAACTCATGACGAATTTTTAAAATATTTTGGTTGATTGATTAAAGATATTTATACCTTAAGAATAAACGGTAAATTTCGCAGTGATGTAATAAATTTTTGTATGATATCAATAATTTCGGTCGCAAGACCTAATTTTATCGAATACCAATTTAATACTTTATAGCGAACAAATTAGCGTTTATTATCAAAAGGTTAAAAATAAAAATAAAAATAAAAATGAAAACTGTACAAACTTACCTGTGAAAAGAGATTTCTTAGTGATATGCTCTAGCCCACTCATAAGATAGTCGGACTAATTGGTTTTCCATAGCTACATAGGCGTAACCTCGAGCATTTATCGATTTTTCTTCCAAACATATGAACGGTCCATCTCTGCATAAAGTAACAAATTCGGTGTTTAAATAGGTTTGATTATTTGAACATTTACCTTCGTGTGACCATTTTCCACATTTGTGACATCTTTCAAGGTGTCGTGCTCTTCTTTTCGCTGCGGATTTTGATTTTCCTTTACCAAATTGTAACTTATTATTTTCGCATCTGGATTCTTTTCTTACTCCGTCCAATTTACCTCTTATTAATGATACCAATTCACTTGGAAGTGTGTCATTATTACGTTTAGTGATCAAAGGGTGTAGCATTAGACCATGGTTTAGTTCACAGGAAGTCTTCATTTCGTAAAACCTAAAAAAAATAAAAATTCAGAATGGGGGGAGAAGACTAGTTCTTTAGGGTCTGCTAGGTAAAGACCATTCGGGTTCCATTTTCGAGAACTACACGAAAACAGAAAATATAACTCTAACAGAAATACATATTATCCTTAAAAGACTTGATTCTCCCCACACTTAGTTAGCTGTGGTGTCGAAATTGTGATTAACTTTGTTGTCAACTTCCATCGGACTATCTATGTAATGTTTAACTCTGTGACCATTAACCTTAAATTCAATTCCATTTGAATTTATTAATTCTATTGTTCCGTACGGGAAAACTCTTTTGACTATGAATGGTCCAGACCATCTTGATTTCAATTTTCCAGGAAATAGCTTGAATCGTGAATTGAAAAGAAGAACTCTGTCTCCTTCTTTAAATTCTTTTGAACTTCTGATTCTTTTATCATGCCATTTCTTCGTTCTTTCCTTATAGATTAACAAATTTTCGTATGCTTCATGTCTTAATTCTTCTAATTAGTTTAGTTGACTTAACCGTAGACGTCCAGCTTCATGTAAATCAAGATTACATGTCTTCAAAGCCCAAAATGCTTTGTGTTCAATTTCTACTGGAAGATGACATGCTTTTTCGTAAACGAGTTTAAAAGGTGTGGTTCCAATTGGAGTTTTGTAGGCTGTTCTAAAAGCCCAGAGTGCATCCTCCAATTTAATGGACCATTCCTTCGGATTTGATCCTACGGTTTTCTCTAGAATACGTTTTAAAGCTCGGTTGGTATTTTCAACTTGTCCACTTGTCTGTGGATGATATGCGGTGGAGATTTTATGAGTTACTCCATATCTTTTAAGAACTTTCTCAAGTTGATTATTACAAAAATGAGTTCCCCGATCACTTATTAAAGCTTTCGGTGTTCCAAACCTTACAAAAAGACGTTTTAAAAAATTGACTACAACTCGTGCATCATTAGTCGGGAGAGCTTGTGCTTCCGCCCATTTAGATACATAATCAATGGCAACGAGAATGTATAGATTATTATGAGATTTTGGAAATGGACCCATAATGTTAATACCCCAGATGTCAAATACTTCACATACTTGAATGACATTTTGTGGCATTTCATCACGTTGACTTATTTTTCCGGCCCTTTGACAAGCATCACAGGATTTGCAAAGAAGGTGTGCGTCTTTGTAAATTGTAGGCCAATAGAATCCAGCATCATAAACTTTTCTTGCTGTGAGCTGAGGCCCATAATGCCCTCCTGTTGGTCCTGTGTGATAATGGTTTAAGATTTGACTAGCTTCATCTCCGAATACACATCGGCGTATTATTCCATCGGGACAACTTTTAAACAAATGTGGATCTTCCCAAAAATAGTGTTTTATATCACTAAAGAATTTCTTTCGTTTTTGGTACGATAATCCTTTTTCAAGGAATCCACATACTAAGTAGTTTGCATAGTCTGCAAATCATGGAATTTCATTATAATCTATCTTCAATAGATATTCATCAGGAAAGTTGTCTTGTATGGCCGATTCATTTAGAACTTCTAATTCGAGATTTTCAAGACGAGAAAGATGATCAGCGGCGAGATTTTCTGCTCCTCTTTTATCTCGGATTTCAATATCGAACTCTTGTAAGAGTAAGATCCAACGGATTAATCTTGGTTTAACATCTTGTTTCGAAAATAGGTATCTAAGAGCAGAATGGTCAGTATAGACCACCGTTTTAGCTAGAACGAGATATGAACGAAATTTGTCAAAAGCAAAGACAATAGCAAGGAGTTCTTTTTCAGTAGTTGTGTAATTCGTTTGTGCTCCTTGTAACGTCTTACTAGCATAATATATAGGTTGAAATCGTTTTTCAATCCTTTGTCCTAAAACGGCTCCCATTGCAAAATCACTTGCATCGCACATAAGTTCAAACGGTAGATTCCAATTTGGAGTTATCATAATCGGCGCATTAGTGAGTTTTTCTTTAAGAATATTAAAAGATTTGATGCATTCATCTGAAAAGATAAATGGAGCATCCTTTTCTAGGAGTTTATTCATAGGAGTGGCAATTTTAGAGAAATCTTTTATGAAACGTCGGTAAAAACCGGCATGCCCTAGAAAACTCCTAACTCCTCTAACATTGGTGGAATGTGGAAGTTTAGCAATTACATCTACTTTAGCTCTATCCACTTCAATTCCTTCCTTTGAAATTTTATGTCCAAGAACGATGCCTTCTTTAACCATGAAATGGCATTTCTCCCAATTAAGAACTAGATTTGATTGTTCACATCTAATAAGCATTCGTTCAAGATTAACTAAACATGTTTCAAAAGTATCACCGAAGACTGAAAAGTCATCCATGAAAACTTCCATGCATTCTTCTATCATGTCGGGAAAAATTGCCATCATGCACCTTTGAAAGGTTGCAGGGGCGTTGCAAAGTCCAAATGGCATGCGTTTGTAAGCAAAAGTACCATAAGGACACGTGAACGTGGTTTTTTCTTGGTCCTCGGGTGCTATTGGAATTTGAAAATATCCGGAAAAACCATCAAGAAAACAATAGTAACTATTTCCGGCTAATCTTTCGAACATTTGATCAATAAAAGGTAAGGGAAAGTGATCTTTTCTGGTGGCGTCATTTAATTTTCTATAATCAATACAAACACGCCATCCTGTTACAGTCCTAGTAGGAATAAGCTCATTTTTCTCATTTGTGATGACAGTCATGCCACCCTTCTTAGGCACGCATTGAACTGGGCTTACCCATGGACTATCAGAGATTGGATAAATTAAACCTGCATCAAGCAGTTTAATAATTTATTTTTTAACAATATCTTGCATATTAGGATTTAGTCTTTGTTGGCGTTGCACATACGTTTTATGACCTTCTTCCATAAGGATTTTATGTGTGCAATACGAAGGACTTATTCCTTTAATATCATGAATTTTCCATTCAATAGCTGGTTTATGAGCTTTTAACACAGAAATGAGTTGAGATTTTTCATTTTCAGTAAGAGAAGACGATATTATTACAGGTAATTCAGATTCACCATGTAAATAAGCGTATTCCAAACGGTTTGGAAGTGGTTTTAACTCTAATGTCGGTGGTTCTTCTATCGATGATTTGTATCGATATCTGTCTTCTTCTTTTAGCATTTGAATTTCTTCTGTTGTTGGTTCATATCCATTAGCCATAAGTGTAGCTAACATTTCAGTTTCATCAATTGGTTCAGTACCTTCTCCTAAAGAACATTCTCCCGTTCCTTGCAATTCTGGAAATTCTTTTAACAATTCTGCATGTGATTCTATAGTTTGAATATAATAGCATGTATCATCTGCAGATTGTGGTTGTTGCATTGCTCTATCAACTGAAAAGGTAACACTCTCTTCCTCTATACTTAGGGTCAGTTTCTTACCGAACACGTCTATCATTGCTTTAGCCGTGTTTAAGAATGGTCTTCCTAATATGAGAGGAACTTGAGAATCTTCTTCCATGTCCAGAACAACAAAATCTACTGGAAATACTAAAGTACCAACTTTAACTAGCATGTTCTCCATTATCCCTCTAGGATATACTGATCTATTGGCTAGTTGTATGCTTATTCTTGTTGGTTTCAATTCTCCAAGGTCTAGTTTAGTGTATAGTGAATACGGCATTAAATTTATACTAGCACCTAAATCTGCCAATGCTTCTATTGAACTTAGACTACCCAGAAAACATGGAATTGTGAAACTTCCTGGATCAGATAGTTTTTCTGGTATTTTATTCAACAGCACTGCAGAACAATTAGCATTCATAGTAACAGCCGAGAGTTCTTCCATTTTCTTTCTATTTGTGATTAGATCTTTCAAAAATTTAGCATATCTAGGCATTCCTGAAATCACATCAATGAAAGGAAGATTTACATTTATTTTTTTAAACATATCCAAGAATTTGGATTGCTGAGCTTCAAGTCTCTCTTTTCTCTTTTTACTCGGGTAAGGAAGTGGTGGTTGGTATGGTTTAACATAAGGTTTAGCTTTAACTGTGTTATCTTCATTAACCTTTTCAACTACCGGTTCTTTTTCCTTATCTTGTTCAGGTTGTGGTTCTTGTGGAGTAGGAATAGCTTCATCAGAAATTACAGGTATTTCAGGTGGTTTAAGTGTAATACCACTTCTTGTGGTAATGGCTTTAGCTGTTTCATTCCGGGGGTTAGCATTTGTATCACTAGGTAAACTTCCCGGTTTTCTTTCACCTATTAACCTTGCTAGGTTACTTACTTCTTGTTCCAGATTTTGAATAGAAGCTTGTTGATTTCTAAATGCTTGAGCATTTTGTTCATTGGTTTGTTTCTGAGATGTGAAAAATTGCGTTTGAGATTCAACTAGCTTTGTCATCATATCTTCTAAATTCGGCTTTTTATCATCGGTTTGTGGTGGTTTGTTTTGAAAATTTGGTCTTTGCTGATTGTAAGTATTATTGGATACTTGTTGATTACTAGGACCTTGTTGGTTGTTGTATGGAACATTTCGATTATAATTCTGGTTTTGGTTGTAAATTGGTCTTGGCGGTTGATAATTATTCTGATAATTATTTTCAGGCCTTTGGTTTATGTATGAAACATTCTCTCTTTGTTCCATTGTTAGTTCAATACTGAGACAATTTTTTTTCAAATGTGGTCCTCCACACTGCTCACAACTAATTCGTATTGAGTGTATATCTTTAGTCATCTTTTCCATTCGTCTCTCGGCAGCATCTATCTTTGTAGAAATGGAATCTAAGTCATGGCTAGAATCAGCTCTAGCTGCTTTAGATGATCTAACGATATCTTTTTCTTGGTGCCACTCATGTGAGTGGGAAGCAGTGTTATCAATAATTTTGTAAGCATCAGTTTCTGTTTTCTTCATAATGGAACCACCAGCTGCTATATCGATGTCTTTCCTTGTAGTGATGTCGCATCCTTGGTAGAATGTTTTGCTCGGTGCATTCACTGAATATCCTATTAGTTTTTAAAAAGGAAGAAAAATTATATAAGTTATCCAATTAATAGACTTTTCTGATTTTGCCCACGTTTCGAATAGCCAAAAGATGCACAGAGTGGCAGGATTCGTTTGGTCTCAATATAATTGAGTACTGTTTGACTCCAATAACCCGGTCCACGTACAAATCCAACTATTACTACGAACCAGAAAATTTTGATGTCTATCAATTTAACCGCTTAAAATAATTTTTCGTTGAAATTTAAGAAATTTAAGAAATTTAGATAAGAAATAGAGAAAATTCTAAGTCCTAAAAACTAGAATGTCGAGAAATAAGAAAGAAAAAGAGCGCGTCGAAAAAGGTCGAAAAATAAAAGATTGAAAAATAATAGGCGTCGAAAAATAAAAATAAGAAAGTAGCGCATCGAAACTTAAAAAGGCACTAAAAACTAAAAATTAAAAGTTGCGTCTAAAAATATTAAAGCTTAAAAGAAAAACTATATCCGAAATGGCAATATCTTAAAAAGGAACTAAAACTTAAAAAGGCGTCGCAAAATTCTAAAGCACCTAAATCTTAGTCTAAAGAAAAAGCACTTAAGAAATTTTACGGCAAAGCCTAAAAATCTAGAAATAAAAATAACTATGGCAAAAACTATGATTTAAAACTAAAAACGAGCGAAAAATACAAATATTACGCTAAAAACAAATAAAAAGAGACAAAATATAAAAATATACTTAAAGTTGTAAAAAGTATAATTTTTATAAAAATATTATTTTTATATTATTTATTTTATAAAAATATTAATTTTTTAATTTATTTAAACTAATTAAACTAAATAATACAAATAATAAATAAACTAAACTAAATAATAATATTAAAAATCAACCCTAATTAGGGTTTAGATAATAATAATAATATATACTCCGTAATTAATGCAGAATAGGGTTTCCTGTTGGCGTGTCAGACACACTCATGCGATCGCAAGATATTTTGCCTTCGGACTCATGCGATCGCATGAGCTAAGGTTTTGGGCCAGGTTACGGGCTGTAACAGTACGGGCCTCGAGTGAATTTTTTTTCTGTTTTAAATTTTCTGTTTTATATAAATAAAAAATATTTAAATAAAATTTATATTTTTACAAACTAAAAATAAAAATAAAGAAACTTTATAAAACTTAAATATTTAACAAACTCTTAAAAATATATAAATTTTGTTTTTCTTTTTATATTTTTGAATTTTTATTTAAAACGTATTTTTTACAAAAACGTATTTTTACAAAAGTAAACTTAAAAATTAATAAAAATCTTTTTTTTATAGCGTTGCGCTTCTGGCGTTTTAGCTGATCCCCGGTAGCGGTGCCAAAAATACTTGATGTTATGCGAGGTGTATATGAAATAGCTTTATTTTTACTAGGAAATGCTATTAAATACGATACAATTTTACACAAGATATTTATTTATTTATAGAATGGATATACCTAAACCTTGCTACAACACCTATAGGCAGTGTACCTAATCGTACAGTAGTGTAGTTTTTAGTAAGTCCGGTTCATTCCATAGGGAAATCTTTTAAACAAAGCTTAACGCTATATTAGTTTTAATTTATAAAAATACAAATATATATAAGTAATATTATTATTATAAAAGGGGGTTTTTACCGTTTAATGACCGGTTTGTCGATTTTTAAAACTTTAGTCGCAGTTAAAACCTAATGTAAAATATTAAATAAATAAAAGACTTAATTTAAAGCGTAAAGTAAATAACGATAATGAAATTGCGATAAATAAAAGTGCGATAAAATAAAATTGCGATAATTAAAAAGTACGATAATTAAAAGTGCAATTAAATACAATGACAATAAATAAAAGTGCAATTAAATACAATAACAATAAATATAAGTGCAATAATTAGAAGTGCAATTAAATATGAAAATAAAGAAATTGTGCTTATTTAAACTTCCATAATCATGATGTTTGACGTGTTGATTTTAGTTTTATGCCCATGGGTTAATTGTCCTTTGTCCTGGATTATTTAATATGTCCGTCTGGTTTTTGTCCATAACAGTCCATCAGTCATAAATATAAAGTGCGAGTATCCTCGTCAAATTATCCTTATACCCGAAGTCAAATATTCCAACTAATTGGGGACTTAAACTGTAACAAGGTCTTAATACTTTGTTTAATAATTACACCAGGATATCGACTGCGTGTAACCCAAGGTTTTAATACTTTGTTATCAATTATGCCAAGTGTCCTTGTACATAATTTCACTCCTGTTTTAATAATTCTAGTGACTTTTAATCCATTCCCGTGTCCGGTTAAATGAACGATTATTCGTACATATAAATATCCCGTCCATCGTGTCCGATCGAGTGTATGTGGTTATTTATAGGTACATCCAATTGTAAATCTTTATATTAAAATTAACAAACTATCATTTAGTTAAACAAATATAAAGCCCATTAATAGCCCATAGTCTAATTTCCACAAGTGTCGTTCTTTTGTCCAAACTCCAATTATGGTACAAAGCCCAATTACCCAATTTTAGTATTTTAGCCCAACATCATGATTACTTCGTTTTAAATAAGCATAATAATAACTTAGCTACAAGACATTAAATTAAAAAGGTTGAACATAACTTACAATGATTAAAAATAGCGTAGCGTTACACGGACAAAATTTCGACTTACACCCTTACAATATTCGCTAACATACCCTTATTATTGGAAATTAAAATTAAAATTAAAATTAAAATTATAATATATATATATATATATATATATATATATATATATATATATATATATATATATAATACGTTGGTGAATGAAGAAGGAAAAAGATGTATATATTTTACACTGAACCAAACACGCGAATTTATAGGCATGTGAGCTGAAAAAGGGGCTCATCCGATCGCATGAGATTTGCCCTTCAAGGCCATGCGATCGCATGGCCAGCTGGGGAGGCTCACATGTGGTTGTTTTCTTCTGCCGACGGTTTTATAATATAATATAATATATATATTAATTTTAAGAATTAATTATATATTATATTATATTCATGTGCATAGTTGACTTGTAATTTTTAGTCCGTTGCGTCGAGCGTCGAGCGTTAAGAGTTGACTCTGGTCCCGGTTCCGGATTTTCGAGCGTCCTTGCGTACAATTTAATATCTTGTACTTTGCGTTTCGTGTCTTGTACACTTGTAATTTTGGGACGTTTCTTATCAATAATTGGAACCTCTTTGATTGTACTTTGTACTTTTGATCTTTTTGGTCGTTTGCGTCTTCAATTCGTCGAATATGTCTTTTGTCTTCACCCTTTATTATTTAAACGAATATCACTTGTAAATAGAACAATTGCAACTAAAAGCTTGTCTTTCTTGAGGGATAATGCTATGAAATATATGTTCGTTTTTAGCATTATCAGATGGCTTGAAAGTTCTTGAAGCAGAATCATGACACAAAAAACAAGTTCAAGTAAGATTTTCACTCGAAATAAGATTGTTATAGTTATAGAAATTGAATCAAAGTTTGAATATGAGTATTACCTTGTATTAGAAAGATATCTTACTGTAAATAAGAAAGATTTCTTGAGGTTGGATGATCACTCTACAAGATTGGAAGTAAGCTAGCAAACTTGGAAGTATTCTTGATTTTATGAAACTAGAACTTGTAGAATTTATGAAGAACACTTAGAACTTGAAGATAGAACTTGAGAGAGATCAATTAGATGAAGAAAATTGATGAATGAAAGTGTTTGTAGGTGTTTTTAGTCGTTGGTGTATGGATTAGATATAAAGGATATGTAATTTTGTTTTCATGTAAATAAGTCATGAATGATTACTCATGTTTTTGTAATTTTATGAGATATTTCATGCTAGTTTCCAAATGATGGTTCCTACATGTGTTAGGTGACTTACATGGGCTGCTAAGAACTAATCATTGGAGTGTATATACCAATAGTACATACATCTAAAAGCTGTGTATTGTACGAGTACGAATATGGGTGCATACGAGTAGAATTGTTGATGAAACTGAACGAGGATGTAATTGTAAGAATTTTTGTTAAGTAGAAATATTTTTATAAGTGTCTTGAAGTCTTTCAAAAGTATATGAATACATATTAAAACACTACATGTATATACATTTTAACTGAGTCGTTAAGTCATCGTTAGTCGTTACATGTAAGGGTTGTTTTGAAACCTTTAGGTTAACGATCTTGTTAAATGTTGTTAACCCAATGTTTATAATATCAAATGAGATTTTAAATTATTATATTATCATGATAATATGATGTATGAATATCTCTTAATATGATATATATACATTAAATGTCGTTACAACGATAATCGTTACATATATGTCTCGTTTCAAAATCATTAAGTTAGTAGTCTTGCTTTTACATATGTAGTTCATTGTTAATATACTTAATGATATGTTTACTTATCATAATATCATGTTAACTATATATATATCCATATATATGTCATCATATAGTTTTTACAAGTTTTAACGTTCGTGAATCATCGGTCAACTTGGGTGGTCCATTGTCTATATGAAACCTATTTCAATTAATCAAGTCTTAACAAGTTTGATTGCTTAACATGTTGGAAACACTTAATTATATAAATAACAATTTCATTTAATATATATATAAACATGGAAAAGTTCGGGTCACTACAGTGTAAGTGTTTGCAAGTAGGTATATTATATATGTATGTGCATAATTATTGCATTCACTAAGCATTTTGCTTACCCTCTCGTTGTTTACCTTTTTATAGGCTCCGGCGTGGACAAGGGTAAGGGCGTTCGTTTGGATTAGTGATCTCGCTTCGTTATGTTAGGAGAAGCTTTTGGACGTATAGCTTTTTGAAGTTTGATCGAGATTTGGGTAGTTTAACCCCCAAAAATCATGCTCTAGTGTTGTTTGGAATTTAAACTAATTTTATCGAAACTTATGTTTCGTACGAAACTCGTAATATGGCCATATGTAGGCCCGGCGTCGTAAAACTAGTTTTATTATTGAAACGTATTAGTTTTACTTATATTGTTGTGTTGTGAAAAGCGTTTCGTCTAAAAGTATCGGAAAGTGGGAGATCTTTAAACGAAAATTGGATATTTTGGACAGCGAGCTGCCAGGCCTTGTGCGCGCCGTGCACACAAGGGACTGCGCGCCACGCACTCTACTGAATAAATTTTTTTTTTTGCGTGTTCAGTTGTACAACGGGTTGGATTGTTACAAAATTGTGTTGTATAATCAGTTGCTATTGATTTCGTGGTCAAAAAAGGTAAGAATCATTCATTTTCGTGTTTTAATCTGAGTTTAAATGGAGTTTTTGGTTAGGTTTTGATAAAAGTGCATTTTTGGACAAATCTTGTTATTTTAGTGTTGTTTTGGTGTAATTCTTTGGGTTTTAATTTCCTTTAGTTGTTATAAACGTTTCTTGAATGGATTTTGGTGTCAAAACGTTTAGATATCGAGATTTGGGTGATTTTGGTTCGAAACCCGTCAGTTTCTGCTGCTGTTCCTTGAAGAACGCAACTGTACGGATGCAGCTTGCAACCGTACGGATACAACATGCAACCGTATGGGTGTGTGTGCAACCGTACGGATGCAGCGGTATTGTGCAACTGGGATGTGGACTTGCAACCGTACGGATACATAATGTAACAGTGCGGATGGGCCTATAACAATACGACCACATCTGCAACTGATAATGCTAAAAGCGAACATATATTTCATATCAATATCCCTCAAGAAAGACAACCTTTTAGTTGCAATTGTTCTATTTACAAGTGATATTCGTTTAAATATTAAAAGGTGAAGACAAAAGACAGATTCGATGAATTGAAGACGCAAATGACCAAAAAGCTAAAAAGTACAAAGTACAATCAAAGTGGTTCAAATTATTGATGAGAAACGTCTAAAAATTACAAGAGTACAAGCCGTGAAACACAAAGTACAAGATATTAAATTGTTCGAAAAGGCGTTCGAAAATCCGAAACCGAGACATGAACCAACTTTCAGCGTGCGACGCAACGGACCAAAAATTACAAATCAACTATGCACAAGAATATAATATTATATATAATTAATTATATATATTATATATTATTTTAATTAAAGTAGCCCACGTTTAATTCAATTTGTGAGCTGGATTCCAGACCTCCGCACTCGCGGAGGTTTAAAGCTTAAAAGTTCAGCACTCGCGGAGATAAACAGTGAAATGTGGGGCTATAAAAGTCGCGCATTCTGATCGATTTTAACACACCATTCATCAATCTATCTCTCACTCTTACGATATATATATATATATATATATATATATATATATATATATATATATATATATATATATATATATATATATATATATATATATATATAATTTATAATTTATAATTTTAATTTTAATTTTAATTTAATAATAATAAGGGTATGTTAGCGAATGTTGTAAGTGTGTAAGTCGAAATTCTGTCCGTGTAACGCTACGCTATTATTAATCATTGTAAGTTATGTTCAACCTTTTTAAATTAATGTCTCGTAGCTAAGTTATTATTATGCTTATTTAAATTGAAGTAATCATGATGTTGGGCTAAAATATTAAAGACGGGGTAATTGGACTTTGTACCATAATTGGGGTTTGGACAAAAGAACGACACTTGTGGAAATTAGATTATGGGCTATTAATGGGCTTTATATTTGTTTAATTGAATGATAGTTCATTAATTTACTATAAAGATTTACAATTGGACGTAATTATAAATAACCACATACACTCGATCGGACACGATGGGCGGGATATTTATAAATACTAATAATCGTTCATTTAACCGGACACGGGAATGGATTAATAGTCAATGGACTTATTAAAACAGGGGTGAATTATATACAAGTAAAATTGGTGTAATTATAGTTTAAGTCCCCAATTAGTTGGAATATTTGACTTCGGATATAAGGATAATTTGATGAGGACACTCGCACTTTATATTTATGACTGATGGACTGTTATGGACAAAAACTAGATGGACATATTGAATAATCCAGGACAAAGGACAATTAACCCATGGCAATAAACTAAAATCAACACGTCAAACATCATGATTACGGAAGTTTAAATAAGCATAATTCCTTTATTTCATATTTCATCGCACTTTTATTTACTGTCATTTTATTTAATTGCACTTTTAATTATCGTACTTTTTTATTATCGCAATTTTATTTATTGTCATTTTATTTATCGCATTTTAATTTATCGCACTTTAATTATTGTCATTTACTTTATGCTTTAAATTAAGTTATATTTATTTTTAATATTTTACATTAGGTTTTAACTGCGACTAAAGTTTTAAAATCGACAAACCGGTTATTAAATGGTAAAAACCCCCTTTTATAATAATAATAATACTACTTATATATATATATATATATATATATATATATATATATATATATATATATATATATATATATATATATATATATATATATATATATATATATTATATTTATATTTATACAAATATAGTTTTAAAAATATAGCGTTAAACTTGGTTAGTTCCCTGTGGACGAACCGGACTTACTAAAAACTACACTACTGTACGAATAGGTACACTGCCTATAAGTGTTGTAGCAAGGTTTAGGTATATCCACTCTATAAATAAATAAATAACTTGTGTAAAATTGTATCGTATTTAATAGTATTTTGTAGTAAATATATAACTATTTCGTATACACCTCTACGCACATCAAGTATTTTTGGTGCCGCTGCCGAGGAATCCTAAACACCGAATGCGCAACGCTATATAAAAAAAATATTTTTATTAAGTCGTAATCTATTTCTGTAAAAATATACGTTTTAAATATTAAAAATACAAGAAAAAGAAAAATATATCTATATATTTTTAAGTTTAGTTAAATTAAAAAGTTTATTTTTTTATTTATTGTGAAAAAATTATAAAAAAAAGTAATAAGTTATATTTATATTTTATATATATTAAAAACAGAAAAATTAAAAAAAAAAATTTCTGAACCTGCACGAATTCGACCTACACCTCAGCTGAATCTGTATCATCCGCAATCGCAGTACTTTTTGCCAGCTGGGATTCGCACTCGCGGAGGTCTCTGACAGCTGCAACCTCAGACAGCATTAATTACGTATTAGGGTTTTAATTTAATTATTATTATTATTATTAATTAACCTAATTAGGGTTTATGTTTAATATTAATTAGTTTTAGTTTAATTAAATTTTTATTTTTAAGTATTAATTAGTTTTATTACTTATAAAATTAATACTTTTATAAAATAATAATATAAAAATAATATTTTTGTAAAAATTGTATTTTTATAATTTAAGTTTTATTTTTAAATTTTGTATCTTTTTAATAATTTATTCGTAATATTTATATTTTTCGCTCGTAATTAGTTTTAAGTTATAGTTTTTGTCGTAGTTATTTTTATTTCTAGATTTTTAGGCTTTGCCGTAAAATTCCTTAAGTGCTTTTTCTTTAGATTAAGATTTAGGTGCTTTAGAATTTTGCGATGCCGTTTTATAAATTTTAATACTTTTTAAGTTATTGCCGTTTTGGATATAGTATTCCTTTTAAGCTTTAATACTTTTAGACGCAACTTTTAATTCTTAGTTTTTAGACTTTTAAGTTTCGACGCGCTACGTTCTTTTTATTATTTTTCGACCTTTTATTTTTCGACGTTTTTTGACGCACTCTTTTTCTTTCTTATTTCTCGACGCTCTAGTTTTTAGGACATAGAATTTTCTATTTCTTCTCTAAAATTTCTTTAAATTTCGACGAAAAATTATTTTAAGTGGTTAAATTGATAGACATCCAAAATTTTCTGATTCGTAGTAATAGTTGGATTTGTTAGTGGCGAGTTGTGGGCTTCCGATTTAAAGGGTCCTGGCTACCTGCTGCATCTATTGGCTATTCGAAACGTGGGCAAAATCAGAAAAGTCTACTAATTTGATAACTTATATAATTTTTATTTTTATAACTAATAGGATATTCAGTGAATGCACCGAGCAAAATGTTCACCACCTTTTATACGTTCACCACCTGTAACTCGATCAAAACATCTAGCCAATATTGTCGCCGTTGATTTTTCTTTAGAATCGTCATCCAGTCGACCAAGTACTCCAATTCAAATTTCCGATAATCCATTTTTTGAACCCTACCTCACAATTGAGAATCCGAAGGATATTCAGGGACAATTCAGAGATCCTGAACCAATAATCATTCCTCCTGAACCACCAATCATTCAAACAGAGATTGTCGAGGAACAAACCATTAAGTCAGAATCCTCTAGTGATTCAGATTCAACACATTCAATCATGGAAAATCTGGAACCTCTAAGTATGGAAGACCGAACGAGAGCTAAATGCACTGGCCAAGGTCACGCAATTACACAACCAGATATTAATGCGCCAGATTATGAAATCAAAGGACAAATCCTACACATGGTAACAAATCAATGCCAATTTAGTGGTGCGCCGAAGGAAGATCCAAACGAACATCTTCGAACTTTTAATAGGATCTGTACTCTATTTAAAATCTGAGAAGTGGAGAATGAACAGATTTATCTCATGTTATTTCCCTGGACTTTAAAGGGAGAAGCCAAAGATTGGTTAGAATCGTTACCTGAAGGGGCGATTGATACATGGGATGTCTTAGTTAAAAAATTTCTTAAACAATTCTTTCCGGCATCTAAAGCCGTGAGACTTCAAGGAGAAATAGTTACGTTCACACAAAAGCCAAATGAAACTTTATATGAGGCATGGACAAGATTTGGAAAGTTATTAAGAGGATGTCCGCAACATGGTTTAGACACTTATCAAATAGTACAAATATTCTACCAAGGATGCGACATCACTACAAGAAAAGATATCGATATAGCAGCTGGTGGTTCCATTATGAAGAAAACCGCAACTGAAGCTTACAAAATTATTGATAACACTGCTTCCCACTCACATGAGTGGCATCAAGAAAAAGATATCGTTAGATCATCTAAAGCAGCTAGAGCCGATTCTAGCCATAACTTTGATTCCATTTCCGCAAAGATAGATGCTGTCGAGAGACGAATGGAAAAGATGACTAAAGATATTCACTCAATACGAATTAGTTATGAGCAGTGTAGAGAACCACATTTGACAAAAGATTGTCTCAGTATTGAACAAACAATGGAACAAAGAGAAAATGTTTCATACATGAACCAAAGGCCTGGAAATAATTATCAGAATAATTATCAACCGCGAAGACCAATCTACAATCAAAACCAGAATTATAACTGAAATGCTCCATATAACAACCAACAAGGTCCTAGCAATCAACAAGTATCCAACAATACTTACAATCAGTGCTGACCTATTTTTCAAAACAAACCACCACAAACCGATGATAAAAAGCCAAATTTAGAAGATATGATGTCAAATCTAGTTGAATCTCAAACGCAGTTTTTCACATCTCAGAAACAAACCAATGAACAAAATGCTCAAGCATTTAGAAATCAACAAGCTTCTATTCAAAATCTGGAACAAGAAGTAAGTAACCTAGCAAGGTTGTTAGGTGAAAGAAAACCGGGAAGTCTACCTATCGATACAAATGCTAACCCCCGGAATGAAACAGCTAAAGCCATTACCCCAAGAAGTGGTATTACACTTACACCACCTGAAATGCCTGTAATTTCTGATGACTCTATACCTACTCCACAAGAACCACAACCTGATCAAGAAAAGGAAAAAGAACTGGTAGTTGAAAAGGTTAATGAAGATAACACAGTTAAGGCTAAACCTTATGTTAAACCATACCAACCACCACTTCCTTACCCAAGTAAAATGAGAAAAGAAAGACTTGAAGCCGAGCAATCTAAATTCTTGGATATGTTTAAACAAATAAATATTAATCTTCCTTTCATTGATGTGATATCAGGAATGCCAAGATATGTTAAATTTCTGAAAGATCTAATCACAAATAGAAAGAAAATGGAAGAACTCTCGACTGTTACTATGAATGCTAATTGTTCTGCAGTGCTGTTGAATAAGATACCAGAAAAATTATCTGATCCAGGAAGTTTCACAATTCCATGTTTTCTGGGTAGTCTTAATTCAATAGAAGCATTGGCAGACTTAGGTGCTAGTATAAATCTAATGCCGTATTCACTATACGCTAAACTAGACTTTGGAGAATTGAAACCAACACGAATAAGCATACAACTAGCTGATCGATCAGTAAAATATCCTAGAGGGATAATGGAGAACATGCTAGTTAAAGTTGGTACTTTAGTATTTCCAGTAGATTTTCTTATTCTGGACATGGAAAAAGATTCTCGAGTTCCTCTCATATTAGGAAGACCATTCTTAAACACGGCTAAAGCAATAATAGACGTGTTCGGTAAGAAACTGACCCTAAGTATAGAGGATGAGAGTGTTACTTTTTCTGTTGATAGAGCCATGCAACAACCGCAATCTGCAGATGATACATGTTACTATATTTAAACTATAGATTCACATGCAGAATTGTTAGAAGAATTTCCAGAATTACAAGGAACGAGAGAATGTTCTTTAGGAGAAGGAACTGAACCAATTGATGAAGTTGAAATGTTAACTACACTCATGGCCAATGGATATGAACCAACAATAGAAGAAATTCAAATGCTAAAAGAAGAAGACAGATATCGATACAAATCATCGATAGAAGAACCACCGACATTAGAGTTAAAGCCACTTCCAAATCATTTGGAATACGCTTATTTACATGGTGAATCTGAATTACCTGTAATAATATCGTCTTCTCTTACTGAAAATGAAAAATCTTGACTCATTTCTATGCTAAAAGCTCATAAACCTGCTATTGCATGGAAGATTCATGACATTAAAGGCATAAGTCCTTCGTATTGCACACATAAAATCCTTATGGAAGAAGGTCATAAAACGTATGTGCAACGCCAATGAAGACTAAATCCTAATATGCAAGATGTTGTTAAGAAAGAAATTATTAAACTGCTAGATGCAGGTTTAATTTATCCAATCTCTGATAGTCCATGGGTAAGCCCAGTTCAATGTGTACCTAAGAAGGGTGGCATGACTGTCATCACAAATGAAAAAAATGAGCTTATTCCTACTAGGACTGTAACAGGATGACGTGTTTGTATTGATTATAGAAAATTAAATGATGCCACCAGAAAAGATCACTTTCCCTTACCTTTCATTGATCAAATGTTGGAAAGATTAGCCGGGAATAGTTACTATTGTTTTCTTGACGGTTTTTTCGGATACTTTCAAATTCCAATAGCACCCGAAGATCAAGAGAAAACCACATTCACGTGCCCTTATGGTACTTTTCCTTACAAATACATGCCATTTGGACTTTGCAACGCCCCTGCAACCCTTCAAAGATGCATGATGGCGATTTTTCAAGACATGATAGAAGAATGCATGGAAGTTTTCATGGACAACTTTTCAGTCTTCGGTGATACTTTTGAAACATATCTAGTTAATCTTGAACGAATGCTAATTAGATGCGAACAATCAAATCTAGTTCTTAATTGGGAGAAATGCCATTTCATGGTTAAAGAAGGCATCGTTCTTGGTCATAAAATTTTAAAGGAAGGAATTGAAGTGGATAGAGCTAAAGTTGATGTAATTGCTAAAATTCCACATCCCACAAATGTTAGAGGAGTTAGGAGTTTTCTAGGGCATTCCTGTTTTTACCGACGTTTCATAAAAGATTTTTCTAAAATTGCCACTCCTATGAATAAACTCCTAGAAAAGGATGCTCCATTCATCTTTTCAGATGAATGCATCAAATCTTTTAATATTCTTAAAGAAAAACTCACTAATGTGCCGATCATGATAACTCCAAATTGGAATCTACCATTTGAACTTATGTGCGATGCAAGTGATTTTGCAATGGGAGCCGTTTTAGGACAAATGATTGAAAAACGATTTCAACCTATTTATTACGCTAGTAAGACATTACAAGGAGCACAAAAAAATTACATAACTACTGAAAAAGAACTCCTTGCTATTGTCTTTACTTTTGACAAATTTCGTTCATATCTCGTTCTAGCTAAAACGGTGGTCTATACTGACCATTCTGCTCTTAGATACCTATTTTCGAAACAAGATGCCAAACCACGATTAATCCGTTGGATATTACTCTTACAAGAGTTCGATATTGAAATCCGAGACAAAAAGGGAGCAGAAAATCTCGCCGCTGATCATCTTTCTCGTCTTGAAAATCCCGAATTAGAAGTTCTAAATGAATCGGCCATACAAGATAACTTTCCTGATGAATATCTATTGAAGATAGATTATAGTGAAATTCCATGGTTTGCAGACTATGCAAACTACTTAGTATGTGGATTCCTTGAAAAAGGGTTGTCGTACCAAAAACGAAAGAAATTCTTTAGTGATATAAAACACTATTTCTGGGAAGATCCATATTTGTTTAAAAGGTGTCCCAATGGAATAATACGCCGATGCGTATTCGAAGATAAAGCTAGTCAAATCTTAAACCATTGTCACACAGGACCAACAGGAGGGCATTATGGGCCTCAACTTACAGCAAGAAAAGTCTACGATGCTGGATTCTATTGGCCTACAATTTTCAAAGACGCACACCTTCTTTGCAAATCCTGTGATGGTTGTCAAAGGGCCGGAAAAATAAGTCAACGTGATGAAATGCCACAGAATGTCATTCAAGTATGTGAAGTATTTGACATTTGGGGTATTAACTTTATGGGTCCATTTCCAAAATCTCATAATAATCTCTACATTCTCGTTGCCATTGATTATGTATCTAAATGGGCGAAAGCACAAGCTCTCCCAACTAACGATGCACGAGTTGTAGTCAACTTTTTAAAACGTCTTTTTGCTAGGTTTGGAAGACCGAAAGCTTTAATAAGTGATCGGGGTACTCATTTTTGTAATAATCAACTTGAGAAAGTTCTCAAAAGATATGGAGTAACTCATAAAATCTCAACCGCTTATCATCCACAAACAAGTGGACAAGTTAAAAATACCAACCGAGCATTAAAACGTATTCTAGAGAAAACCGTAGGATCAAATCCGAAGGAATGGTTAATGAAATTGGAGGATGCACTCTGGGCTTTTAGAACAGCCTACAAAACTCCAATTGGCACCACACCTTTCAAACTCGTTTACGAAAAAGCATGTCATCTTCCCGTAGAAATTGAACATAAAGCATTTTGGGCTTTGAAGACATGTAATCTTGATTTACATGAAGCCGGACGTCTACGGTTAAGTGAATTAAACAAATTAGAAGAATTAAGACATGAAGCATATGAAAATTCGTTAATCTATAAAGAAAGAACAAAGAAATGGCGTGATAAAAGAATCAGAAGTTCAAAAGAATTTAAGGAAGGAGACAGAGTCCTTCTTTTCAATTCACGATTCAAGCTATTTCCTGGAAAATTGAAATCAAGATGGTCTGGACCATTTATAGTCAAAAGAGTTTTCCCGTACGAAACAGTAGAATTAATAAACTCAAATGGGATTGAATTTAAGGTTAATGGTCACAGATTTAAACATTACATAGATAATCTAATGGAAGTTGAAGATGAAGTTAATCACAATTTCGACACCACAGCTAACTAAGTGTGGGAAGATTCGAATCTTTTAGGGATAATAATTATATCTGTTAGAGTTAGATATTCTGTTTTTGTGTAGTTCTCGAGAATGGAATCCGAATGGTCTTTCCCTAGCAGACCCTAAAGAACTAGTCTTCTCCCTCCATTCTGAATTTTTATTTTTATTTTTAGGTTTTACGAGATGAAGAATTCCTTTAATCTGAACCATGGTCTAATGCTACACGCTATGAATACTAAACGTAATATGACACACTTCCGAGTGAAATAGTATCATTCATAAGAGAAAAAATGGACGGAGTAAGAAAAGAGCTCAGAAAAGATCATCATAAAATACATTTTGGTAAAAGAAAATCAATATTCGCAATAAAAAGAAGAGCACGACACCTTGAAAGATGTTATAAATGCGGAAAATGGTCACACGAAGGTAAATGTTTAAACAATCAAACATATTCAAATACCGAATTTGTTACTCTATGCAGAGAAGGACCGTTTATATGTTTAGAAGAAAAGATATTGAAGAATCGAGGTTACGCTTATGTAGCTATGGAGAACCAAATCACACGACTCTCTTATGAGTCGGCTAAAGCAGGTCTCTGAGAATTCTATCTCACAGGTAAGTATGTACAGTTTTTATTTTTTTATTGCTTTTAACCTTTTGATAATAAACGCTGAATCGTTCGCTATAAAGTATTAAATTGGCATTCAATAAAATTAGGTATGCGTAACCGAAATTATTGATATCATACAAAAATTTATTACATCACTGCGAAATTTACCGTTTATTCTTAAGGTATAAATATCTTTAATCAATCAACCCAAAATATTTCAAAAATTCGTCAGGAGTAAAACTAGGTTATGGAACCGAAATTAATTTACCGAAAAGAGTGGCGTATATTTTTGATAATATTTGATTGATTAAAGTGGGATAAAAAAAAACCAAAAAGATTTTTAATTTTTATTTTTACTTTGTTTTTAAAATTAATATTAAATTTTTATTGAAAATTTCTAAAACCAATATATTTAAGTTTGTAAATATCTTAAATATAAGTTTGCAAAATTAATGTATAAAAATATCAATGATATTTATATGAATTTTTAGTTTTATGCGTTTTAAATTTATGTTTGGAGTGAATTTAAAAACAAAAATTTACTTTATTTCACTAAGTTAAAAATATGATTTTTAAAATTCGTCGTGAGTTGAAAACTAGGTCGTTGAACCGAAATTGCTTTACCTAAGGGAGGGACGAGAACTTTTATTATCATTATTTTTAATCTTATTAAATTAAAGTATGCCAAAAACATTAAAAAAAATCCAAAAATCTTTGCTTTTAAAACGACGCTTAAAAAATAACAAATTTTAAAACTTTGTTGAGAGACGGACTAGGACACTGATCCGAAACGCCCTCATTCTTAAAAGAAACAAATTTTTAAAAATTTATTAATTTATGTTTTATTAGTTAAAGGTCTTTTATATAAAAAAAAAACCGCACTCGCGGTACTTTAAAGGGGCCCACATCCGCACTCGCGGAGATATCAAAACCCAGTTGGGGTTAACTGGTCGAACAGACCAGTCCCCAACACAACCCATACCCATATTTTCTGCGAAAAACACACACAAAACCCTCTAAAAATCGCGATTTTTCACCGTTAAATATCAAATTTTTTGCTAAAATCATGTTGAGAAGGATGCTACCAAGAAGTTTCTCAAGGAGATCGGTAATTTCTACATCTAAACACTCTTTAATTCGAATTATTAGTGTTCTTGAATAAATTTATTCCTAACTTGATTTTGATGATTTCTAGTTTAATTATGGTCAAATTTTTTGTGTATTATGCTTGTATAACCTAGATTGATGCTATTTAACATGATTAGAAGCCTTAAACTTTAAATTTTGAGTAATCTAGGGTTTGTGTTCTTGAGCAAAATTGAAGCTTTTTGATATAAACTGGTTATAGCCCAATTTTATTGTTAGTTTATACTAAATTGAGTAGTGTAACATGTTTAGGTTGCTAAATGATCAAAACTTTGATCCTAAACATGATTTTCAAGTATTAAAGTAGACTTTTTGAGTTAAAAATGCATGAACTCAATTTAATTGATATGAATGCCATTTGAAACTTGTTTAATTGCTAGTAATGATTAGTTTGACATGTTATTTGAGATAAAAGTTAAAGAACATTGTATACATTTTCATATATGTTTATTTGTAAAAGTGTAGAATTGTTAATATTTTGAAAATGCATATAAAGTTTAATATGGATTAAACATGTCAGTATGATTGTTTTGATTTATGATTTTGCTAACACTAATACATATTTGGATGCACAAAAATTGTGTTTAATGTGTTTCGCAGACTGAAAGGGGTGAATCTTCATCAGCATCTCAGGCTCACAATGCTCCTCCTGAGAATGCAGAAGAACAGGAGATTAACGACCAATATAGAAAAAATGTACCGCATCAATTCATTTCATATTCAAATATAGAATTGGCAGATTTACATCCTAATTTAAGGTTTGACTGACATTGGATAGATTATCCAAAATACCAGAGGAACTTGCACACACTTTAGTCTAATGTTATTGAAGTACCCAGAGTAATAGATTGGGAACCGTTAGAAACAGTTGGATTGGCCGGTCCAATCAGAGAATTACTTACACAAAGGTATGGTAATTTTACTTTTACTGATTGGGAAAGTTTGTTTAATATACGTAGGCGTGTATATAGAGAATGGTGTGTGAAATTATTATGTAGTGTTGAAATAAATGATCGGGTAGCTACCTTAACCGATCGTAGCTTTATTAGATTTTTATTAGGAGGTGTGATGTGCCATATGTCTCTACTAGACATGGCTCAGGCTTTGTGTATATATACGCCTGAGGAACTAGCATCTACTGATTGTCAAAGGTTGATAGTTAATGGTAGGATGGTTGATGAAAATTTTGATATGAATGAAATATGGAGTAGAATGACTAGGCATAACCGATTTCGTGGGGGGAATAACTCTTATACTGATATTGATAGCGCTGAGCTAAGAGTAATCCATAGGTTCTTAGCAAATTCGATTACACAGCGAGGTAAGAACAAAGAGAAAGTAAATGAGAATGATTTATTTTACCTCATGTGTATTCGAGACCCACAGAGCGCTGTGAGTATACCTTGTTGTGTGGGTTATTATTTACCAGCTATAGTTAAGAGTATACGACCTAATGGTATAATCAGAGGTGGTATCTTTGTTACTTTAATTGCTGAGTATCTCGGTGTCGATAGAAGTCAGGGGGGATTAATAATTGCAGCACCAGAACCCCGTGATCCAATTGGTTTGAAAGTATATCTTGGTACTAAGGTTTTAAAGAAATGACATAACGCTGCAGCACCATATGATGGCCCGCACCCACAGGTCGAAAGAGATTAGCAGCAAGTTAATGCGGGAGGGGGGAATCAGATGACAGAAATGCAACTTTTTATGGCTCATCATGAGTGTGAAATGGCTAGACAACGAGCATTTCAAGATTGGCAGTATCATCAAAACCAAATCATAAGTCATCGAGCACACATAAATGCAAACTACATTGCTACTCCAACCCCCGTATTTCCTCCCTGGACTATACAGACCCGACCACCGTACCCTACATATGACCCAGCTCAAGCATTCTATAGCACATACGGCTATGAATGGGATCCCTACAGGCACCATCCTCATCAACCATAATTTTCTTTTATGCTTATTTTTATTTATTTGGTAACTTGTAATTTTATACTTTTAATATTTCTTTTGATACTATTATAGTATTTATAATTTTCTAATTTTATTATTAGATTTTTAATAATTTTTGAATGTGGGGTGATATACCCAACTTCAAAAATATGTTTATATATGTTTGTAGTTTATCTCATGTACAAAACAGGGTAAAACAGCGCATTTTCAAAGACTGGCATTAAGTTCAGCAAAAGCAACTAATTTTGACGACAAGATGCTAAATATATGTGAAATAACAACTGCAGGAATGAACAAATGATGTGCACCATTTATCATTCAACAAACAAACGCCAATATGTTTGGAAACTTTGGTAAAATTTAATCATTTTTCTACGCTAATCACCCTCAATAATTTAAATTGTTACTGATTTCTTGCAAATGAGGGCATTGCAAGATCTTAAGTGTGGGAAGGGGTTAAATTCTTTCGTATTTTTTTTAAAAATTTTTTGACTTATACACTTGGTTACCATTAAAAATACTAGTAACGCAGTAGTTGTATTAGAATCTTGTGCTCTCTGATAATAAAGAACAGCCCTAGTCTTATATACTAACTACCCAATTCTAGTAAAAATTTTCAATTAAATGAACTCAAAATCATGTTTATACATATTTATGAACGATAAAACTAGGTGTTAACACCGAAATTATTGTTACCTTGAAAAGGACATAAATTGAGAAACAACCTAAAATGTTAGAATTCATTTAAAATGGAATAGAGAAAAATAAAAAGGCAAAGAAAGAAAAAAATAAAAGCCAAGTGTGGGAAAATTTACCAAGTTATTTAGAACATATGTCACATATTTTTGTACAAATAATTGAAGATACTTTTATTTTGGATGATATTTATCAGTTTTACCCAGTTTATTGTAATATAAAAGGAAGTAAAGTCTTCCGAGAGAAAAATACACCCGCTTCTTGATTTAGGTCAGGAAGTTGTCGTCCAGACCAGTTGTAGAGTCTACGAAAACCCTTGAAAAGTTTTCTCGAAAATCAGCTGGAAATTCACGGACCTCAGCATCAAACAGGGTCGCCAAGTGGTCAGACTTATCCTAACCATGAGAGGATCTATCTCGTAAAATGGGGGGCACCGTGCAAATTAGCTTATAAGACTAATGAATCAGATCCCCAGAAAGGATAATCTCCTTAAAGATCAAAAATCAGCTTTTAAGACTGATATTACTCAATCCTTGAGATTGACCTTAAAGATTGAGAATTCAAACTCATGGAATTCGATGATATCTAAACTCGAGCTTGAACGAGAAAATATTTTGATCAAATTACAAACCGATTTGTTTTCTGAAAACCCTATTTTCAATGCGTTCATTACCATTGAACGTAAAATCCTAGGAATTCACCTGGAATTCATTAGTTCACCTGAACCAAATCGGGTGTCAACCGTAAGAACGGTGGTTGCATAGCATGGTCAAAGACAGGACCTTGTGCCAGACAGAAAAAACTATAGGGTGATCTTTACTATTGCTCCTACAAAGGATAGTAATTGCATCTGACACATTATAGACCATAATCAAAAGCATGTCACGGGACATTACCTTAACAGTTGCTTGTTCAATGATTTCCTTTACAACCGGATGGTAGTTTACCGAAAGGTAATATACGGAGCAAGTATACTGGACGTGTTGCTTTTCCAATACAAGGTTAGCAAGTGGGTGACACAAAACCGCAAGTTTTGAGCTAAAATTTTCAAATCTGAAACCCACAAAACTCACAAAAAGATTTTGCAAACACCGGTGAAGGGTTATTCCGGAAAACTTATCTAGGGTAAAAGCTAGATCTTATTTTTGAAAGATCAAATGTTTTCATAAAGATCCAATTTCCTTAAAGGATCTAAATTTTCATAGTCATGTGGGACTGTAAACCACATCGTTATTATCATTGTTCATACCGCCGTATAGAAATCACTCATGTACAAAGTGTGAAGAATAAAGAAGTGATTCTAGTATTTTTATTTCAAGACTATATTGCTTGAGGACAAGCAACGCTCAAGTGTGGGAATATTTGATTATGCTAAAAACGAACATATATTTCATAGCATTATCCCTCAAGAAAGACAAGCTTTTAGTTGCAATTATTCTATTTACAAGTGATATTCGTTTAAATATTAAAAGGTGAAGACAAAAGACAGATTCGACGAATTGAAGACGCAAATGACCAAAAAGCAAAAAAGTACAAAGTACAATCAAAGTGGTTCAAATTATTGATGAGAAACGTCTAAATATTACAAGAGTACAAGCCGTGAAACACAAAGTACAAGATATTAAATTGTACAAAAAGGCGTTCGAAAATCCGGAACCGAGACATGAACCAACTTTCAGCGTGCGACGCAACGGACCAAAAATTACAAATCTACTATGCACAAGAATATAATATTATATATAATTAATTATATATATATTATATATTATTTTAATCAAAGCAGCCCACGTTTAATTCAATTTGTGAGCTGGATTCCAGACCTCCGCACTCGTGGAGGTTTAAAGCTTAAAAGTTCAGCACTCGCGGAGATAAACAGTAAAATTTGGGGCTATAAAAGTCGCGCATTCTGGTCGATTTTAACACACCATTCATCAATCTATCTCTCACTCTTACGATATATATATATATATATATATATATATATATATATATATATATATATATATATATATATATATATATAGATATATATATATATATATATATATATATATATATATATATATATATATATATATATATAAAATTTATAATTTTAATTTTAATTTAATAATAATAAGGGTATGTTAGCGAATGTTGTAAGTGTGTAAGTCAAAATTCTGTCCTTGTAACGCTACGCTATTATTAATCATTGTAAGTTATGTTCAACCTTTTTAAATTAATGTCTCGTAGCTAAGTTATTACTATGCTTATTTAAATTGAAGTAATCATGATGTTGGGCTAAAATATTAAAGACGGGGTAATTGGGCTTTGTACCATAATTGGATTTTGGACAAAAGAACGACACTTGTGGAAATTAGACTATGGACTATTAATAGGCTTTATATTTGTTTAATTGAATGATAGTTCGTTAATTTAATATAAAGATTTACAATTGGACGTAATTATAAATAACTACATACACTCGATCGGACACGATGGGCGAGATATTTATAAATACTAATAATCGTTCATTTAACCGGACACGGGAATGGATTAATAGTCAATGGACTTATTAAAACAGGGGTGAATTATATACAAGGAAAATTGGTGTAATTATAGTTTAAGTCCCCAATTAGTTGGAATATTTGATTTCGGATATAAGGATAATTTGACGAGGACACTCGCACTTTATATTTATGACTGATGGACTGTTATGGACAAAAACCAGATGGACATATTGAATAATCCAGGACAAAGGACAATTAACCCATGGCAATAAACTAAAATCAACACGTCAAACATCCTGATTACGAAAGTTTAAATAAGCATAATTCCTTTATTTCATATTTCATCGGACTTTTATTTACTGTCATTTTATTTAATTGCAATTTTAATTATCGTACTTTTTTATTATCGCAATTTTATTTATTGTCATTTTATTTATCGCATTTTAATTTATCGCACTTTAATTATTGTCATTTACTTTACGCTTTAAATTAAGTTATATTTATTTTTAATATTTTACATTAGGTTTTAACTGCGACTAAAGTTTTAAAATCGACAAACCGGTCATTAAATGGTAAAAACCCCCTTTTATAATAATAATACTACTTATATATATATATATATATATATATATATATATATATATATATATATATATATATATATATATATATATATATATATATATATATATATATATATATATATATTTATACAAATATAGTTTTAAAAATATAGCGTTAAACTTGGCTAGTTCCCTGTGGACGAACCGGACTTACTAAAAACTAAACTACTGTACGATTAGGTACACTGCCTATAAGTGTTGTAGCAAGGTTTAGGTATATCCACTCTATAAATAAAGAAATAACTTGTGTAAAATTGTATCGTATTTAATAGTATTTTGTAGTAAATATATAACTATATCGTATACACCTCTACGCACATCAGCAACCATACAGATATGGATCAGTGCTGATTGTTTTTGTTTAATGGCTGTTTTCTAGCTATTATGCTGCTCGCGTGTCATATGATAATCAGAATGTAAATTCTGAAAATGCATAAGTGTTAAGAAGACTTTTAGTGGCACTTTTGATACTGATTTGCTGTATTGTGCTGTCTCGTGCTAACGGACAGAAACTAACTATGTTTATGATGTTCTTAGTTGAGAAAGACAAGAACGAGGCTTGGTAGTGAGAATCTGAGTAGTTGCTGGTATTCGATGAGTGGGATTATCTTTTGGTATAATATAGAGTAGCAAGTTGCGCTACTATATTTATACTGCAATTAGTTGCCATGTTTAGTAGTTATGTTGTACCGTTGCTCGCAGTTTAGGGTTGCTGATATTGCTCTATTTTTACACGTTTTATCTCGCAAAATCTCCATCATTTCATTCGGTTTTGTGGATCATTGGGCCCGAAAGTCGTTTAATTGTGTAAAAATATTGGTTCAAGGCTTAAAGCTAAAATTGGTGTAAAATTGACCAAAACCTAGCCTATTTAGTGAACCAAAGTGCAGGGCATGATCCAAAGTGGAAAGGGATTGCAAAATGAACAATTCCAAGCGAGAAATGAAGATTTTGGAAGTGCAGCACAGTGGTGCGGTGCACCAGACCCAAAAGGCAGCGCACCTTAACACTAAAAAGCCAAATTTCAAATTCAGAACTTGAAGATCAAAATTTTAGTTATAAGGTGCGGCACACCTGGCTCCAACATTATAAGGTGCGGCGCACCTCCTATAGGAGGTGCGGCGCACCTCGCTGTTTTTAGGCAGAATTTTTGGGATGTATAAAAGGCATGAGATAGGGTTTCAAGGGAGAGAGCTGCAGTTTTTAGCACGTTTTTTCATCTCAAAACACTAATTGCATCATCAAGAGGGAGATTAAGGCTAATTTGGAAGATCAATCAAAAGCTCAAGCAATCTTATCATTAAATCTATCTAGTTTTGTCATTTGGGTTGTAATATCCATCTTTATTTTTCTAATTTTGAATTGAATACTTGTAGTAGCTTAATATGATGTTTATTTGTGTTCCAATACTTATGATTAGTGTAATCTTAGCCATGATTGGCTAATTTGATTGTGTTTGCTTATCTATGAATCTCTAGTGTAAGGATTTGCCCTAAATTTATTGAATGAAGTTGTTTGAAGGAAATATGTGACGACCCGGAAATTTCCGACCAAATTTAAACTTTAATCTTTATATTATTCCAACACGATAAGCAAAGTTTGTTAAGTTAAATCTCAAGAATTTTAAACTGTGTTCATACATTCATTATAACCTCGACCAAATTCCGACGATTCACGAACCGTTATATATAAATAGATATGTATATGTATATATATATTATAACTTGAGAATATTAATAAAGTATTAAACGTATAATACTTTACACAAACGTATTTGTTTCAATATGATTTTCGACGAAATTAAAAAAATATATATTAAATGATTGAATTATCAGAAACATTGAATTATGATTACAAGTCTCTGTTGAGAGGTCCACTATGATTTGAGAAAATCTATTCCTCTTAACGATATTCAGAATAATTTGTAAAGCTATTTATAAATAAAAACAAAAAGTGTCATTTACGAAAGTTAGACAAAAGTTAGTGGAGAATTGGTTTCCATAATATTCTATTAATCTATTTTCAAACGTACAAAGACGTTTTCAGTTTAAAAAGAACTTTATTATTAAAACGTATATAACTTTTATAAATATCTAGAATCACTTTTGACAACTCATTACTTAACCAGTATAATAAATATAACGATATTTATATTTTATTTCATTAAATATATATAACGATTTAAATTAATATTATATATATTTATACGCGTATTATACATACATAGTTTTTATACTTTTACTATACTTTAACTTTACTTTTACTTTACTTTTACTTTACTTTAACTTTAATAATTCACTTTAATAATTCATACTTTAATAATTCACTTTAATAATTCATACTTTAATAATTCACTTTAATAATTCATACTTTAATCATTCACTTTAATAATTCATACTTTAATAATTCACTTTAATAATTCAAAAATTTATTATAAATAGAATTCAATAGGTTTCATTATTTCATAGAAACTTGAAAATATATTTCTCTAAACTCTCTCAATCGATATATATATATATATATATATATATATATATATATATATATATATATATATATATATATATATATATATATATATATATATATATATATATATATATATATATATATATATATATATATATATATATATTTTTGCTCTGTATTATTTCAAGATATTATTAGTATACATAAAATATTACGACGGAGTGCTGTCCGAGTGATTTCAAAATAGTTTTTTTGAATGAGTCGAAGCTAAGGAAATTATGGGTTATAGCTATGGAGGTGATGGGTATGGTTCATGGGTATGCTCGTGAGGTCAATCTAGTGTTTATCATCTCCGTTGCATCTACGTACTTTCCTGCAATATTGAATCTCAATATTGATACGTTCGTGAATCCGAGGCCAACCTTGCACTTGTTAAATGACGTTATATGTATTTTTACTACGAAATACAGTATTGTGAGTTTCATTTGCTCCCTTTTATATATATTTTTGGGACTGAGAATACATGCGCTGTTTTTATAAATGTTTTACGAAATAGGCAAAAGTACTAAAACTAATTCTACGTGGGTTTAAACCAGAAATATACCCTTAGCTTGGTAACATTAAACTACTTGTCTATGTACGGTAGGCGCGAATCTTAAAGATAGATCTATTGGGCCTGACAAACCCCATCCTGACTATGGGATGCTTTAGTACTTCGAGGTTATTTTAAACACACCTGATCTGGTGTACTTCAGAGGGTAAAACATGAACGTTAAGGATTGTTACCGGGTGCCTACAACTTATAGAATACTTTTATACACTTGCGAGTGTACATATATTTATAAACGGAAATCTTGTGGTCTATTAATATATTGAAATGATTGTTATGATAAACCTATGAACTCACCAACCTTTTGGTTGGCACTTTAAAGCATGTTTATTCTCAGGTATTAAAGAAATCTTCCGCTGTGCATTAGATCATTTTAAGGATATTACTTGGAGTCATTCATGGCATATTTTGAAATACGTTGCATTCGAGTCATTGAGTTCATCAAGATTATTATTAAGCCAATTATAGCTGGATGTATTATGAAATGGTGTGCATGCCGTCAACTTTCGTTGTAAAGAAAGTTTGTCTTTTAAAAACGAATGCAATGTTTATAAAATGTATCATATAGAGGTCAAATACCTCGCGATGTAATCAACTATTGTGAATCTTTAAAATGTATATGAACGGGTCGTTTCAAAATACATGAGCAAGTGTTATTGTGTTAGATATGTGATCCATTACTATGCATTGTTTTAGGCTTTACTTTGATTACATAGATTGTGTAGCTCTCTTAGTGATTTGAGAAGTTAATCAATTTGTGCTTTAACACTTTAAGTGATCTAGACAACTAAATTGGGAATGTCAAGTGATCGTGTTCTTAGTTTAGGTTGGTTTTCAATTAGCCTTTAGTCAACATAGTGGTGTTTGATTATCTTAAGTGATTTTGATAGTTGAAGGGTTTTAAGTGATTTCAACCCAAGTATAATCTCAATAACCGCTCATACTTGACTTAATCTTAGAATACAATGCTTATGTGACTTTGCAAAGTGTAATTTGATTAAGGTTTTGTAGTGATGCTAAACATTTAATAGCTCAACAACTAATGCAATAGCAAATTGGGTAAAACGGGGCAATCCAAGTTTAGAGAGGATTAGGTAAGTGCACACTACTTAGTTAATTGATTTAATTCTAAATATTTAGTTACTTGCTACTTGTCGCTAGTTATAATTGTTAAGTTTAAGTTTGTTTACTTGTACACGTTTTAGTTGTTAATTAAAATCAAACAAACCCCCCAATCAAATAAACCCTAGGACGATTAATAGTTTCAATTATTCAACTTACACCACTCTCTTGGGACAAACTTGAAACGAATAGTTACATTAAAGTGCTATAATAACCGGGTCTTAAGTGCTCGTTAGTTGTGTGTGCTTATTTGTAGTGTTTGAATCTTGTATAAATTTTGAGGGTAATTGATGTATTGTGCAACACGCAACACACTTTCTTGGTGCCGCTGCCAGGGAGCGGTTAGCTAGTTGAATATTTGGTTTAAGATTTTAATTATTCGATCCTTTTGTAAGGATTTATCGTTGCAAAAGTTACTTTTCTTGTTTTTATATATTATTTATGTTTGGAAAACCGCTTGTGTTTGTGTTGTGATTGAAGGTTAGGTACTTTGGTGTATGAAAAGGAGATCCCAAAAGGATCAAGAGTTTGCACATCTATTTTCCGATCTGGAAAAGCACGTACACGAGGTTTACAAGCGTAGAGAAGAAAGGGTATTAAGGAAAATTTTTGAGGTTTTGCCATTTTGCTTAGAAAAGATGAACTGTGACGGTCAACCACTTCCCAATGAGGAGAATCCATTCGGTCATGGTATTCCAAATGACCCACCTCTGGTTAATCAAGAACAACTAAATGATCCAAATGACACACCGATGTGGAACGCTAGGTTGATTGCACCTACGGTGGTGCCTCCAGCTATTACTAAACCTCCTATCGGGGCCGATAATTGGAAGATCGAGGGTAATTTCTTCATGATGATCAAAGATATGCTTTTTCATGGGTTAATAGAAAAGAATCCTTTCGAACACCTTTAACAATTTAACGACATTTGTGATATATATATATAAGAACAAGGATGTTACCGATGATGCTTATAAGTTAAGGGCATTCCCCTTTACTCTTCAAGGTGATGCGAAAGCTTGGTTAAGGAATTTGCCTCCCGATTCGACTTTGTAAGATTTAAGCGATGTTTTTATTAATCATTTCTTTCCACCATCAAAGGCGGAACGACTTCGGATGGAGATTAATGCATTCACTCAACGGAGTGATGAGTCTTTGTATGATGCATGGATACATTTCAAGAAAATGCTACGATCTTGCCCACCACATGGTTTGACAAAGAAGGAGTACATCAACACATTCTACCGGGGTACTACTCCTTTGACTAGACAACATCTTGATTCCTCCGGGGGAGTAGTGTTTATGTATAAATCACCAAATGCGACCGAAACTTTGTTAGAAGACATCTCGGTTAATACCTACGAATGATCACCGTCACCTAGAGATTTGCTAAGGAAAAGTGTGGCTCAAGTAGATAGTGAAAATGGTCAAATCACGCTTGCAAGCTTAAACAATCAATTTCAAATGTATGGGAAAGAGTTGAAAAAGTTGCAACAATCAATAGTCGATATGCAAGTAGGTTGTCAACGATGCGAGGGCCCACATCTCACAAAGTATTGTCCCTAAATTAACCAATGCAACCATGTTGATCTAGATGAAATTTGATGTGGTAGCGTGGGGGTACGTGATAGTACTATATTTTACTACGAAATACGTTACAATTTACACAAGTTTTAATTATTTATTTACAAATGGGATATACCTAAACCTTGCTACAACACTATAGGCAGTGTACCTAATCGTACAGTAGTGTAGTTTTTAGTAAGTCCGGTTCGTTCCACAGGGAGCGGGCTTATTGCACACTATATTTTTAAACAATTATATTTGTACAAAATATATTATATTAATAATATATAAAAGGGGGTTTACCGTTTAATGACCGGTTTGTCGATTTTATATTTTAAGCGAAGCGTAAAGTAAATGACGATATTTAACCAATATAAAATAAATAACAATAATTAAAATGACAATAAATAAAAGTACGAGGAAATATGAAATATAATATATTATGCTTATTTAAACTTCCGTAACTATGATGTTTGACATTTTGATTTTAATTTATTGTCCTGGGTTAATTGTCCTTTATCCTGGATGTATTTGAAACCTATCTGGTTTTTGTCCACAATAGTTCATCGATCATAATTATAAAATGCTCGGAAAATTTAACCTTATGCCCGAAGTCAAATATTCCAACTAACTGGGGATTCGAACTGTAACAAGGTCTTAATACTTTGTTTAATGAATACACCAGGTTATCGACTGTGTGTAATCCAAGGTTTTAATACTTTGTTAACAATTACACCAATTACCCTTGAATGTAATCCACTCCTGTTTTAATGAGTCCATTGACTATTAATCCATCCCCGTGTCCGGTCAAATGAACAATTATTAGTATTTATAGATATCCCGCCCAACTTGTCCGATCGAACGTATGTGGTTATTTATATCTACGTCAAATTGAAAATCTCTATATTAATTTAATGAGGTATCATTTAGTTAATATAAATCCCATTAATAGCCCATAGTATAATTTCCACAAGTGTCGTTCTTTTGTCCAAACCCCAATTATGGTACAAAGCCCAATAACCCCATCTTTAATATTTAGCCCAACATCATAATTACTTCGGCTCAAATAAGCATAATAATAACTTAGTTACGAGACATTAATTTAAAAAAGGAGAACATAACTTACATTGAGTATTTATCGCGTAGTGTTACACGGACAGAATTTCGACTTCAAAAACCCGTAAAATAACCTTTACATAACCCAAACTAATCTAATATAAAACTAACCTATACTATATATATATATATTTTATATATATATATATATATATATATATATATATATATATATATATATATATATATATATATATATTTATTTATTTATTTATTATATATTACAGAGTATTATTATTATTATGTATATATATATATTTTTTTAAAACTGCAGAAGCTCGTGGCCTTTTATAGGCATTTTGGAATCTGGCTGCTCCGCGAGTCGTGGAGTTTTTGGCCTTCAAACTCCGCGAGTCGTGGAGTTTGATTTTTCAGCTCACAATTTTTTGGATCTTAGCTTGTCGACATAATTTATATATAAATATAATATATAAATAATTAATATAATTATTTATATATTATATTATATTCTTGTGCATAGTAGACTTGTAATTTTTAGTCCGTTGCGTCGGGCGTCGATAGTTGACTCATGTCCCGGATCCGTATTTTTGAACGTCCTTTCGTATAATTTAATATCTTGTACTTTGTGTTCCGCAACTTGTACTTTTGTCATTTTTAGACGTTTCTTATCAATAAATTGAACCACTTGGATTGTATCTTGTACATTTGAGCTTTTTGGTCATTTGCATCTTCAAATCGTCGTTTTCGCCTTTTGTCTTCGCACTTATTTAATATAAACGATTACAACTTAAAATAGGACAATTACAACTAAATAATTTACATGTTGGGAGGATATTGCTACTAAATATATGTTCATTTTGAGCACTATCAAATATCCCCACACTTGAACGTTGCTTGTCCTCAAGCAATACAGAACTTGAAATATAATACATCACACGAATCACTTCTTTATTCTTCACACTTTATACATTAGTGATTTTGAGATGGCGGTATGAACAATGGTAGTAACGATGTGGTTTACAGTCCCACATGACTATAAAAATTTAGATCCTTTAGGAAATTGGATCTTTATGAAAATATTTGATCTTTTGAAAATTCATTCTAGCTTTTATCCTAGATAAGTTTTCCGGAATAACCCTTCACCGGTGTTTGCAAAATGTTTTTGTGGGTTTTGTGGGTTTCAGATTTGAAAATTTTAGCTCAAAACTTATGGTTTTGTGTCACCCACTTGCTAACCTTGTATTAGGAAAGCAACACGTCCAGTATACTTGCTCCGTATATTACCTTTCGGTAAACTACCGTCCGGTTGTAAAGGAAAGCGTTGAACAAGCAACTGTTAAGGCAATGTCCCCTGACATGCTTTTAATTATGGTCTATAACGTGTCGGACGCAATTACTATCCTTTGTAGGAGCAATAGTAAAGCTCACCCTTATAATTTTTCGGTCTGGCACAAGGTCCTGTCTTCTACCATGCTATGCAACCACCGTTCTTACGGTTGACAACCGATTTGGTTCAGGTGACCTAATGAATTCCAGGTGAATTCCTAGGATTTTACGTTCAATGGTAATGAACGCATTGAAAATGGGTTTTCAGAAAACAAATCGGTTTATAATTTGATCAAAATATTTTCTCGTTCAAGCTCGAGTTTAGATATCATTGAATTCCATGAGATTGAATTCTCAATCTTTAAGGTCAATCTTAAGGATTGAGTAATATCAGGTTTAAAAGCTGATTTTTGATCTTTTAAGGAGATTATCCTTTCTGGGGATCTGATTCATTAGTCTTATCAAGCTAATTTGCACTGCGCCCTCCCCATTTTACGAGACAGATCCTCTCATGGTTAGGATAAGTCTGACCACTTGGCGACCCTGTTTTATGCTGAGGTCCGTGGATTTCCTGCTGATTTTAGTGTTGACTTTTCTTGATTTTTCGTCAACCTACAGCTGGTCTGGACGACAACTTCTTGACCTAAATCAAGAAGCGCGTGTCTTTTTCGGAAGACTTTACTTCCTTTTAATGATGGAATTGATTCATCGTGTAGATCCATCTTTTCTTTTCTTTCATCGGGTAAAATAGTTAATTTAGTCCAAACAAAAGTACCTGCAATAAACTTTACAGAAACATGTGCTAGATAGTTTTTAATTGAATAACTAGGTACATTCTCCCCACACTTAGTTTCTTTCTTTGCCTTTTTATTCTTAAATAAATAAATTCAAGCGTTTTAGGGTGTTTCTCAATTTATGTCCTTTCCGAGGTAACGATAATTTCGGTATTAACACCTAATTTTCACCGTTCATAAATATATATAAACATGATTTTAAATTCATTTAGTTGAAATTTTTTCAAATTTGCATAAAATTTGGCGTATAAACCCGAGAGAATTTATAACCCTTCCCCACACTTGAGATCATGCAATGCCCTCATTTGCATGAAATCAGACTCTAATTATAAATTCATGAGGGTGATTAGTGTAGAAAAGTGATTGAAAATACCTAGTTTGTAATTACAAAGCTCGTCAAATGATAGATGGCGCGCCTCATCGTTCATCCCTTCTTGTTTTATCACACATGTTTTTTTTTCTTCAAAAACGGCTAATTTTTTGAGCTGTTTGTTAATATTTGAAAATGCGTCTTTTACCCTTACTTATTATGCATGTTTATTAACGAGTTATGCACTAACCCGAACCCCTAATTTAACGTTAAGTGGGGTTAGACTTCCCCACACTTAGCTGACGATATGTGAAGTCGGTAGAATAAGTTCCAAGAATTAAAATAGTGAGCCAGTTATTTACATCTCGGGTGGTATATATTATATCAATGGGTTTAAAGTTTAGACCCACCCGATCGTCACTACTTAATTCTTTTTTAAGTGTAGCTTTTAGTAAATGGATATGTCTCTTTTTTGGTTCTTGGTCAAATGGATCGATATACACCGACATACTTATTTCTATAGGGTGGACAATTCTTAATATTTCCTTCCTTTTATTCTCAGGATCAAAGTCTTCACCTCTATTACCCAATTGGATGAAATTCGAGGTGACATTATCTATTACAGCTCGTAGTTCATTTTCGGTGGATGACTCGTCTATTAAGAATATTGGGTTGAAAGGTTGTGGAATGGTGAAGTTCGGTTTGGCCTCGGGGGTAAAATTTTCAACGTTATCGTATTCCCAAGAGTACCAATTTGTCACCCTTACTTCTTCTTTATCCATTGATGGATCGATGATTTCTTCGGTAGAGGCTAATGTGTCGATATGTTGTGAAATTGGTAAGACTGAATAAAAAGTATCATCGGGATAGTTGGTGATTTCGGAGCTCTCGAATTCATCAAAATTCGATAATATGATATTTTCTTGCACACGACTCCTCAGATCAACAGGTGTGTAGTCTGATAGAGTTTCAGCTTGCCGGTTTACAAACTCTCTCATTTGTTCATTTTGAGCATTGAGTTCTTCGAGTTTGATTTTCATATTGTCTAATAAATTTTCAGACACGTAATTTTCCTCGTCTACTGGTTGTTGAGTTTGGAAATATTCTTGGGAATAATCCCAATTTGAATTGTATTCTTCATAATCATTCCATTCAGGTTCCGTGGGTGCTTAATTTTCCATAGGAACGTAATAATAACATTCCCATGTTGAGTGATAATCTCCCAGATTTCACAACCAGTTATTGTTTCGTCATTCGTGATCCAAGATTGACCGAACGAATTGTCATCAACACCCGTTTGAGAGTATTGATTTAATTGATTTTGGATATCAAAAAGAGTTTCCATAGCCTTGTTTTCAAAATTTTCCATTTTATTGCGATGGCCAAATTTGAGCTACAATGTGGTGCATTTACTAATTATCCTATTAGTTATAAAAATAGAAAAACTTATATAAGTTGTCCAATTAATAGACTTTTCTGCTTTTGCCCACGTTTCGAATAGCCAAACGATGCAGCAGGGAGCCAGAACCCTTTAAATCGGAAGCTCACAACTCAGCCACTAACAAATCCAACTATTACTACGAAGCAGAAAATTGTCAACGTCCATTAATTTAACCACTTAAATAATTTTTATTTCCGTTTGAGATAGTAGATAAGAAATAGAGAAAATTTCTAAGTCCTAAAAACTAAAGCGTCGAGAAATAAGAAAAAAAAAGAATGCGCGTCGAAAAACGTCGAAAAATAAAAATAAGAAAGTAGCGAGTCGTGACTTAAAAGGCACTAAAATTTTAAAATCGTCGCAAAATTCTAAAGCACTTAAATCTTAGTCTAAAGAAATAGCACTTAAGTGATTTAACGGCAAAGCTTAAAAATCTAAAAAAATAAAAATAAGCTACGGCAAAAACTATATTTAAAACTAAATACGAGCAAAAAATACAAAAGTTACGCTAAAAACGAATAAAAAGGGACAAAATATAAAAATATACTAAAAGTTGTAAAAATTACAATTTTTTTTAAAAAAATATTATTTTTATATTATTTATTTTATAAAACTATTAATTTTACAATTTAAATAAAACTAATTAAAATTAATTATTACAAATTAATTAAAACTTAAAATAAATAATAAATTAATTAACTCTAAATACTAATTAATTAATAATAATAATTAAAACTCCGTAATAAATGCAAATTTAGGGTTTCTGCAGGCGTGTCAGGGTGGCTCCGCGAGTCGTGGAGTTTTAAGCCTGCAAACTCCGCGAGTCGTGGAGTTTGAAAAACGTGTTTTTTTAAAAAAAAATTTATATTGTTTTTCTAAAAATATATATAAATATATTTATACAAAAATAAATTAAAAATATAGAGTTTCGCCGAGTCCCGGGCAGCGGCGCCAAAAACTTGATGTGGTAGCGTGGGGGTACGTGATAGTACTATATTTTACTATGAAATACGTTACAATTTACACAAGTTTTAATTATTTATTTACAAATGGGATATACCTAAACCTTGCTACAACACTATAGGCAGTGTACCTAATCGTACAGTAGTGTAGTTTTTAGTAAGTCCGGTTCGTTCCACAGGGAGCGGGCTTATTGCCCACTATATTTTTAAACAATTATATTTGTACAAAATATATTATATTAATAATATATAAAAGGGAATTTACCTTTTAATGACCAGTTTGTCAATTTTATATTTTGAGCGAAGCGTAAAGTAAATGACGATATTTAACTAATATAAAATAAATAACAATAATTAAAATGACAATAAATAAAAGTACGAGGAAATATGAAATAAAATATATTATGCTTATTTAATCTTCCGTAACTATGATGTTTGACGTTTTGATTTTAATTTATTGTCCTGGGTTAATTGTCCTTTGTCCTGGATGTATTTGAAACCTATCTGGTTTTTGTCCACAATAGTTCATCGATCATAATTATAAAATGCTCGGCAAATTTAACCTTATGCCCGAAGTCAAATATTCCAACTAACTGGGGATTCGAACTGTAACAAGGTCTTAATACTTTGTTTAATGAATACACCAGGTTATCGACTGTGTATAATCCAAGGTTTTAATACTTTGTTAACAATTACACCAATTACCCTTGAATGTAATCCACCCCTGTTTTAATGAGTCCATTGACTATTAATCCATCCCCGTGTCCGGTCAAATGAACAATTATTAGTATTTATAGATATCCCGCCCATCATGTTCGATCGAGCGTATGTGGTTATTTATATCTACGTCAAAATGTAAATCTCTATATTAATTTAATGAGGTATCATTTAGTTAATATAAATCTCATTAATAGCCCATAGTCTAATTTCCACAAGTGTCGTTCTTTTGTCCCAACCCCAATTATGGTACAAAGCCCAATAACCCCATCTTTAATATTTAACCCAACATCATAATTACTTCGGCTCAAATAAGCATAATAATAACTTAGTTACGAGACATTAATTTAAAAAGGAGAACATAACTTACATTGAGTATTTATCGCGTAGTGTTACACGGACAGAATTTCGACTTCAAAAACCCGTAAAATAACCTTTACATAACCCAAACTAATCTAATATAAAACTAACCTATACTATATATATATATATATATATATATATATATATATATATATATATATATATATATATATATATATATATATATATATATTATATATATTTATTTATTATATATTACAGAGTATTATTATTATTATGTATATATATATTTTTTTAAAAACTGCAGAAGCTCGTGGCCTTTTATAGGCATTTTGGAATCTGGCTGCTCCGCGAGTCGTGGAGTTTTTGGCCTTCAAACTCCGCGAGTCGTGGAGTTTGATTTTTCAGCTCACAATTTTTTGGATCTTAGCTTGTCGACATAATTTATATATAAATATAAAATATAAATAATTAATATAATTATTTATATATTATATTATATTCTTGTGCATAGTAGACTTGTAATTTTTAGTCCGTTGCGTCGGGCGTTGATAGTTGACTCATGTCCCGGTTCCGGATTTTCGAACGTCGTTTCGTATAATTTAATATCTTGTACTTTGCGTTCCGCAACTTGTACTTTTGTCATTTTTAGACGTTTCTTATCAATAAATTGAACCACTTGGATTGTATCTTATACATTTGAGCTTTTTGGTCATTTGCGTCTTCAAATCGTCATTTTCGCCTTTTGTCTTGCACTTATTTAATATAAACGATTACAACTTAAAATAGGACAATTACAACTAAATAATTTACATGTTGGGAGGATATTGCTATTAAATATATGTTCATTTGGAGCACTATCAACATTCTCATGAATTCGGATGCTCATGTCAATTACGTGAGCAATCAAAACTATCAACAGGGTGGGACATCAAACCAATGCAACAATTCCTATAAATCAAATCAAGACTACTACAACCTTAACCAAAAACAAGTCTCATTCAACAATCAAACCAGTACACCACCCGGATTTGCAAACCAAAACCGAAACCAAAGTTACAACCCAAACTATAACCAAAATCGAAACAACAACTTCTAATACCAAAACCAACAACCTTACAACAATCAACCTTATAACAACCAACCCAATCCAAATTATCAAAACAACCAAGGTTATAGTCAACCACAAAATAACCAAGGTTAAAATCAACAACCTCAGCAAAACATTCAACAATCCCAACCTTTGAAAAGTTTAGAGGAGATGATGCAGAATTATATCAAGAAGGTGGAGACAACAGAAGCTTTTCTAACAAAAGTGAATGAGTTCTTAAAGCAACAAATACGAAACCAACAAGCCTCATTCCAAAATCTTGAGAGCACCGTTGGAAGACTTTCAAACAAAGTTGCCGAAAGACCTCAAGGCACTTTGCCATCAAACACTCAAGTCAACCCAAGCAACAATTACAATAACAACCGGAGCAACCAACAATCTCAACAACACCAACAAAACCAAAGCCACAATAACACAAGAGTCATACCTATCTAGAGCAACACTACCAACTGAAACAACAACCAAGCAAGTTCATCAAATCTCAATAATGATTATGCTCAAGTGAATTCGATTGCTTCAATTGAAGAGGAGGATCAAGCCGAATGCCCTCATGTTTTTGCATTCGATGTTGAAGAGGAAAAGCTTGATTTGGATGGAGCATTGGAAATCGATACGATGGATCTTGGAGTATTTAAGTGTTCGGATGATTCCGAAGTGGGGAGGTTTATCCTGTATCAAGTGAAAAGTGTAATGTTCATGGAAGCTTCCAAGTCTACATGCAAGAAATTAGAGGGTGATTTTGAGAAAATCAAGTTGGGCAAGATAGAGAAAGAGTCAAAAGTAGAAAAGGTCTTAAATGCAAAGGAGCAAAGGAATGAGGTCGATATTTTTGCTACATCAATAAAGGAGAAATATGAGACACCGATCCCATATCCTCAACCATTACCTCATACACATCTAAAAGATGTGGATTGTAAGCCGACTCTAACCGAGAATGAAAACATTTATGTTAAACTTCCCTTGGCGGAGGTGCTTGAAAATATGCCCAATTATGAGAAATTTTTAAAGTCACTCATGGCCAAAAAGGGAGAGGTTGAGCAAGCATCCACCACTTTCCTAAAAAGGGAGTGTGATGGAATTTTAAAGAAATATAACCTACCACCAAAAATGGGTGATCTGGACCCTTCCTAATCCCATGTAATGTGAACGGGTCGGAATTAATGTTCACATCCTTAGCTGACTCGGGGGCTAGTATTAATTTTATGCCCTATTCTATTTACCAAAGACTAGGCCTAGGTGACCTTTCACCCACTGAAATAGGAGTAAAGTTAATTGACGAATCCATTAGCTCCAGTGTGGGGATCGCCGAAGACCTAATAGTGAAAGTAGGGGACATGGAATTTCCAATTGATTTTGTCATTGTTGATATTAAGGAAGACCCGGTTGTACCCCTTGTTTTGGGAAGGACATTTTTGGCAACCGCGGGTTCTTTCTTTGACTTTAGAATCGGGAAGTTAACTCTTAGAGACAAGGGCAAATGCATGTGCATTCGAAGCAAATATGTTAAATCGTCACCAACGCCCTTAACCACACCACAAATTGTTGCTAGTGTCCAATGCATCACAAGCACAAAACAAGTTGGTTCACCAACTAAATGTGTGATGACCCGTCAATTACCCTTAACAGCTCCGTCACTTGGTCCCACAGCTTGATCGTGACTCTATATGAATTTAATAAATAACATTGCATTCTTTATTTAAAAATGATTTCCTATAAAGGAAATCTTCCAAAGTGTGTAAGTTTAGAAAAACCCATCATATGTAAATATCTAAAGTTGACCAAAAACCAAGTCAACAAAACGCCCACAAAGTATTAAACCCAAAAGTAGAATGCAATGTGTAACGACCCTGGTTTTTCCAACGTTATTTATTAATAATTATTATTATTAATACGCTTGATTAAACGAATGTATGTTATTACATTTACATGTTGCTTTAATTGCCCGTACTTGAACTTTAAATGCCCGAAACGTCTTTGTGACACCCGGAACTTGCACGAATAAAATTTTAAGATATTATTTACATTCATGATTAATTTTATTAATCATTTTAATTAACTAAAGCTATTAGTTAGTTACTTGGGCTTAAGTTGGACTTTTATTGGATTACTTGCTAACTACTTGCAAACTTGGGCCTTTTAGTGTTAATGGACTTGTGTAAGCCCACCCTACTTATATTATGGATTAGTTAGCCCACTCTTGCAACTTGTAAGTATCATTTAACTTGGAACTAGATGGTTAGCTTAGAATTGGAATCTTGTTACACTTAATCCCCATGTAAACACACTTATTATCCACCTTTTGTAAGCCTTACACACTAGTGACCAAGGAACTAAAGCCACCCCCCTTTGAATGGGCTGCTGGCCGTTGCCCTTGGTGTAGGCCAAGGGTGTGATTTCCTTTCCATTTTGCTTACTTACTCTTCACTAGTCTTCATTCCAAAATACACACACACTAGCATTTCAAATTTTCTCTCAAACTTTCTCTAGTTCTTGTAAGTGTATGAACTTTATTTCTCTTCTTTTTCTTCAACCAAAACCGATTTCCAATCCATCTTCATCATCATTCTTTGTTGTTAAATTGTTACTTGTTCTTGTTTAAGGTTGATTACTTGTAAGTTACTAGTTATTAGTTACTTACTTACTTGTCTTTATTTACTAAGTTACAAGATCAAACTTTCTAGTTTTGATTCTTCATCTTTATCTTGTTATAACAAGAACATCAAGAACATAATCTATCTAGTTATGTTCTACATATTTTGTTTCAAAAGATTAAAGTTCATAGTTGTATAAACTCATTACTTGTAGTTCTTGAAGTAACTTTAAAGTTACTTCACTTAAAGATCAACTTGGGTTGAATCTTTAAAAGTATGAGCAACTATGAACCATTTTCTTATTTAGTTAGTTTTCTAATTTATTTTGTTTCAAAAGATTTAAAGTTTATAATCTTTATAATTGTTACTTGTGTTCTTGTTTGTTGTATGTTACTAGAATACCACCTTCATGGTTGGTTTAGGCTTATCATTCATTTTCTTTATTTCTTATTGTTAGTTGCTTACTACACATTTGAACAAGGACATGAAACCAACAAGAGCTTACACTTTGGTGCAAGTATCATGGATCCAACACTTGGTTGTGATCTTTCTTAGTGTTCATGAACTTGTTCATAAACTTACATGTAACCTTGGTTCATCAAACACTTACAACACTTGCACTTGAGTTATGATGGACAAACCTTGGTCAAAATGATGTTAACACATCAACGAGTTGTACACTTGAAGCTATATGCATCAAGGATGAGAACCGTGATGAACATCAAGCACCGAGACAACCGGAACTCTCCAAAACCCACTGTTCTGTCCAAAACCTACTGACCTGATGCTTCTGGAACAGACCAGTAGACCTGGGCTGTTCTAACCTTGATTTTTAGATAGAACTTTTCGAGTAGATAACTTTTCATATAGGACTCGTCTTAATCCGAGTTACGGTTTAGGATTTATGGCCCTCCGATCGTTACCATGTCCTTTAACGTTGTGCAGAAATTTCTGACCTACTCGCACTTAGACCGTCGCCACGGTCAAACCAAGACGAGTTTGCTTCTGTAAATTTTACCACACTTAAGGGACTCGTAGACGGAGCCATGACCACTGGTCTCACCTTAATTCAGTAAGGGTAGAGGCTGTGGTGACTGACTGAAGTCAGCCTTTGTTTTAAACGACTTTCATAAACGAGTCTTACTTGTTACCTTTTGTTTAATGATGATTGATGATGACCCTTATGACCTTAATTACGTACTTGTAAACCTTTTGAGACGACTTATTGACTTAGTGCTATTTGACTTAGGTTGAGGACGTTTGGACCGTTACTTGCACACCACTTTCCGACTACTACCTTACCATTACTACTAATCATTGTGAGTTATAGCATTCCCTTTTTACTTTAACTTATTTTGGGAACTGAGAATACATGCGGATTTTATGTTTTACATACTAGGCACGAGTACTTAAACTTTATATATGTGTGGGTTATATAACGGCAGAAACATTCCCTTTAGCTCGGTAACGTTTAATCATTGGTTTTTGAACCGTGAACGCGAATCTTAGATATGGATCCATAGGGTTTGACATCCCCACTCGGGCTAGTAGCGCTAGCATTTAACGAGTGTTTAATACTTCGAGGTTATACGCACTTGCCAAGTGCACTTTAAGGGGGTACATTAAACGTTAAGTTAGTTACCGGGTGCCCACGGTTAAGCATATACTTTTACATACTTTTGAAACGCTCGTTGTAGCACTGAAATCTCGTGGCCTACTTACATTACTGTTATACTTAAACTATAGCTCACCAACCTTTGTGTTGACCTTTTTAAGCATGTATTTTCTCAGGTGCTTGAAGTCGCTTCCGCTATCTTACTAGTCGTGCTGTAGAACCCGCTGCCTAGAGTTGTTATCGCATGACTACTTATCTTGCATTCAAACTTTTTACTTATGAACTTATGTTATGTAACGACCATTATGGTCACGTACACTTATTTAATGCTTCTACTTAGTGAAGCATACTTTGATTTGTAAAACAATTGACGTGTGTTATGACGTCACTTTTATTAATGAATGCAAACTCTGTTTTGAAAACGCATATAGTACTTAACCTTGTAATGATCCTGTTGATGATGGTCCGTACATGATGATTTAGTACGGGGCGTCACATTTGGTATCAGAGCATTGGTTGTAGGGAATTAGGATGCATTAGTGAGTCTAAGACCGACCCGAGTAGGATTCACTAATAGGGCTAATCTACAACTTGTTAGTTTACTTGTTTCCGCTGAACTTACTGCATGCTGCTGCTTACTGTTACTGCTATATGCCGTATGCTACTACGTGATTTCACTACTGCATGCTAATACTTACTTTCGATTGCATGCTAGTTTCGTACGATTACTGATATTGCCATGCTACTTATTGTTATACATGATTTAAACTGTTGGCCTATTATTTGCTTGCTTTATGACATACTGACATGGAAAATTTATTTTTCCTTGTTCAGATGTCGGACGTTCCACCTACTGACATCCCGAGCGGCTCAGGCCCCGTTGTTCCACCCACTGCTGCACCTGTTGCTGCTGCTGCTGCTGCCGACATTCCGGCCCCGACACCCACTAGCGACCCCGGCACCTCTAGTTCTGGAGCTAGCTCTAGTGTGCCTATCCCGGCGTCTTCTTCCAGACCCCTGAGGCAACTGGCTCGCATTGGTGGCATGGAGATCCCCGCGGAGTTCGGGGAAGGACCCTTCCGTAATCACTGGCGCACACCTTGCCGACGCACTGCCGACGGCCGCTTAGCCGTGATTACGCCAGGCCGACACCGACAGATGTTGGCCGCTTTCGGATACGTTGAGCCACCCGCGCCACCACCGCATGATTCAGACGACGGTTCTTCCACCGATGCTTCTTCAGACGACACCTCATCTGACGACTCCAGTGATGAGGAGGATCCCGCTGACCGACCGATTCAGGCACCTTCTACCCCGCCGAAGAAGCGGTATCGCTTCGCTGGCATAATTCCTGGTCGTACTGTCACTGACGCTTATGGTCGGCGTCGTAGGATCACTGCTCGTAAACGGCTGGTGCCGTACCCCGCCGACCCACAGATATTACTGTCTCCACCCAGAGCCGGACCATCCACTTCAGCACCACCGGCTCCACCTGCACCGCCAGCACCACCTGCCCCACCATCTTCCTCTAATGAGGAAATGAGGCGGGAGATTGAGATTCTCCAGACTCGAGTTACTGAGCTCGAGGAGCAGTTGACTCATGTTTTGGACATCTTGTACCCACCATCGCCGTAGGACTTTGTACTAGATTCTGTATTGTAATTTCTTTTGTAATTTCATATTTCACTTATGTAATGTACGAACTTATTGTAATGTATGAACCTATTATCATTAATGAATGGAATTTGTGTTGCTTACTTCTTGCGCAAGTGTTCTATTTACGTTATCATCTCATGGTTTTGTGGTACTTATATCTGCTTGCGTTATTTAATCAACATGTGTTGTGCTGTTTTCATGTTGGTTGTTATATAATGTACTATTATTATTTGCATAATGGATTTTGACTTGAGTCAAAATGTTTGTATAGAACATCATGGCCAACGGGAGATCTATCCCCACCGCAGCACAAATTGAGGAAATGATTAACGAGCGAGTCGCTGCTGCACTAGCTGAAAGACAACCCCAAGTTCCACCACCACCGCCTGTCAATCCACGTGTCGTCCGAGATGGGTGTACTTACAAGGAATTCCAAAACTGCAAGCCACACTACTTCAGTGGCACTGAGGGACCCGTCGGTCTCACCAGATGGTTCGAAAAGTTGGAATCGGTATTCAGGGTTAGCAATTGTTCTGAGGCTAACAAAACGAAATTTGCATCTTGCACGCTGTCTGATGGCGCGCTCACATGGTGGAATACCATGGCCCAAGCGAAAGGAATTGATGAGGCGTATGCTACGCCTTGGGAAGAATTTAAATGTGCTATGATCGAGGAATACTGTCCGAGAACCGAGATTCAAAAGATGGAAATCGAATTTATGTAATTGAAAACCGTAAGGAATGACCTTAACAACTACAACCGTAGGTTTTTGGAATTGGCTCTTATGTGTCCAACCATGGTCACCCCCGAATTTAAGCGTTTGGAGAAATACTTCTCGGGACTTCCTAAGTCCATCAAGGGTAATGTTACCTCATCCAAGCCACCAAGCGTTCCTGAAGCAATGCGCATGGCGCATACTCTCTTGAATCAAATCATCCTGGACGAGCCGGAGAAGGCTAAGTTTGAAACTGTTAGTGGTGAAAAGAGGAAATGGGACAACAACCACAACAACAACAGGGGTAGGAACTATGATCAAAACCCGGCAAAACGACATGAAGGGTTCAGGCAAAACAACAACATGCACAACAACAACACCAACCCCAACAACAACAACCGCACCAATCCGAACTACAAAGGAACCTTACCACAATGCAATAGGTGCTACAAGCACCACACTGGGTATTGCAATGTTATCTGTGAGAAGTGCCAACGATCTGGACATGTTGGCAAGGATTGCAAGGTTACCACTTTGAATGTGAAGCCAAACCACAACAACAATGGGCCTAAGAAGTGTTATGAATGTGGAAAGACGGGCCATTTCAGAAACGAGTGTCCTAACAAGCGTAAGGATGGCGGACCACCACGTGCTAGAGCCTTCAATGTTAATGCAAGGGACGCTCGCGACAACCCCGACTTGGTGACAGGTATATTCAAGATCAACAATCTTTTAGCTTCTGTCCTATTTGATACTGGTGCCGATAGGAGCTATGTGTGTAGACATTTTTGTGATAAGTTAGATTGGTCGTTAGTTCCTTTGAAGGAAAGTATGCTTGTCGAGGTCGCCAATGGAAAACTTGAAAAGGTTGACCATATTAGTCGTGGAGCTATTATCAACATAGCTGGTGCAGATTTCGAAATTGATTTGATACCTATCAAACTGGGAAGTTTTGACGTGATCGTCGGTATGGATTGGTTGAGCAAGATAAAGGCCGATGTTATCTGTGGAGATAAAGCACTTCGCATACCACAAGGAGATGGCGAACCACTGGTTATCTATGGAGAGAGATGTACCTCGAAGTTGAACCTCATTAGTTGCGTGAAAGTGCAAAAGATTATGAAGAAGGGACGCTTTGCTGTCCTAGCACATGTGAAAGCGGTAGAAACTGAGATGAAGAACGTGAACGACGTTCGAATTGTGAACGAATTTTCTGATGTCTTCCCAGAGGAATTGCCTGGATTACCACCGCAGAGAGCAGTAGAGTTTCAGATTGACTTAGTGCCAGGAGCTGCACCTGTAGCTCGCGCACCTTATAGACTCGCACCTTCCGAGATGCAAGAATTACAGAGTCAACTACAAGAGCTATTAGATCGAGGGTTTATCCAACCAAGCTTCTCACCTTGGGGCGCACCTGTGTTGTTTGTAAAGAAGAAGGATGGATCCTTCCATATGTGTATCGACTACCGTGAACTCAACAAATTGACTATCAAGAATCGATATCCTCTTCCACGAATTGATGACCTTTTTGATCAACTACAAGGATCGAGCGTTTATTCAAAGATCGATTTGCGATCCGGATATCACCAGCTGAGGGTGAAGGAAAGTGACGTGATGAAAACTGCATTCAGGACCCGTTATGGTCATTATGAGTTCCTCGTGATGCCATTCGGTTTGACAAATGCCCCTGCCGTGTTCATGGATCTCATGAATCGTGTCTGCAAGCCTTACTTGGATAAGTTTGTTATCGTCTTCATAGATGATATCCTCATCTACTCTAAGAGCGAAGAAGAACATGAGCAACACCTTCGGCTAGTGCTTGAACTCTTAAGGCAAGAGCAACTTTACGCCAAATTCTCCAAGTGCGAATTTTGGTTGAAGGAAGTACAGTTTTTGGGTCATGTTGTGAGCGACCAGGGTATCAAAGTTGATCCCGCCAAGATTGAAGCCATCAGCAAGTGGGAGACCCCCACTACTCCAACGCATATTCGCCAATTTCTAGGTCTCGTCGGTTATTATCGAAGGTTTATCGAAGGATTTTCTCTGATTGCGCGTCCTTTGACCGCACTGACTCACAAGGGCAAGAAGTTCATTTGGGAACCCACACAAGAATCAGCATTCCAAACTTTGAAGAAGAAGTTAACCTCCGCACCTATCCTATCACTTCCTGAAGGCAGTGACGACTTTGTTGTTTATTGCGATGCATCGAAGAGTGGTTTTGGTTGTGTACTGATGCAACGATCAAAGGTTATTGCCTATGCCTCCCGCCAATTGAAGATTCACGAGCGGAACTACACTACACATGATCTTGAACTTGGAGCCGTTGTCTTTGCACTCAAATTGTGGAGACATTATCTGTATGGAACTAAGAGCACTATCTTCACCGACCACAAGAGTCTCCAGCACATCTTTGATCAGAAGCAACTAAATATGAGACAGCGTCGATGGATTGAGACGCTCAACGACTACGATTGTGAACTTCGTTATCACCCTGGCAAGGCCAATGTTGTAGCTGACGCTTTAAGCCGAAAGGAGAGGACGGCACCTCTCCGTGTTAGGGCTCTGAACATCACCATCCATTCGAACCTCAACAACCAGATCAGAGTAGCCCAAGTTGAGGCTCTCAAGGAGGAGAACATATCTCACGAGCATTTGAACATACTTGTCTCTCGATTCGAGGTTAGAGAGTCTGGACTCCGATGTTATGCCGGAAGAATTTGGGTACCTTACTATGGAGATCTACGAAGCCTGATACTTGATGAAGCACACAAATCGAGATATTCGATTCACCCCGGTGCAGGTAAGATGTACCACGACCTTAAAGAACAGTATTGGTGGCCGAATCTTAAGAAGGACGTTGCGACTTATGTTGGTAAGTGTTTGACTTGCTCGAAGGTTAAAGCCGAGCATCAGAGACCTTCTGGGTTACTTCAACAGCCGGAAATCCCACAATGGAAGTGGGAAAGGATCACAATGGATTTCATTACTAAGCTGCCGAAGACGGTGGGCGGATGCGATACTATTTGGGTTATTGTTGACCGCCTCACCAAATCTGCACACTTCCTAGCGATGAAGGAAACTGATACAATGGAAAGACTTGCTCAGCTGTACATCAAAGAGGTTGTATCTCGTCATGGTGTACCTTTATCAATCATCTCCGATCGCGATCCCCGTTTTGCTTCCAGATTTTGGCGTTCTTTGCAAGAAGCCATGGGAACTCGTCTTGACATGAGTACTGCTTATCATCCTCAGACTGACGGGCAAAGTGAACGAACGATTCAGACCTTGGAGGACATGCTGCGTGCATGTGTCATTGATTTTGGAAAGGCCTGGGAAAGGCATTTGCCACTCGCCGAATTCTCGTACAACAACAGTTATCACTCAAGCATTAATGCTGCACCTTTTGAAGCATTGTATGGTCGTAAGTGCCGATCTCCTATTTGTTGGGCCGAAGTAGGCGAAAAGCAAATCACCGGACCCGAGGTAGTTCACGAAACCACGGAGAAGATTGCTCAGATCCAAGCTAGACTTAAGACTGCCCGTGATCGCCAAAAGTGCTATGTCGATCTTAAACGGAAAGACTTTGAATTTAATGTTGGTGATCGTGTAATGTTGAAGGTTGCACCTTGGAAAGGTGTGATCCGTTTTGGAAAACGTGGAAAGTTGAACCCACGATACATTGGTCCATTCGAGATCTTGGAACGTGTTGGACCAGTTGCATACCGTTTGGATCTACCAGCACAATTGAGCTCAGTTCATCCTACCTTCCATGTGTCAAACTTGAAGAAGTGTCTTGCTGCACCCGAACTCATCATACCTTTGGAAGAACTTACTATTGATGACAAACTCCACTTTGTGGAGGAACCTGTTGAGATTATGGATCGTGAGATCAAAACTTTGAAACGCAACAAGATTCCGATTGTACGAGTACGATGGAATGCCAAACGAGGACCTGAGTTTACTTGGGAACGAGAGGATCAAATGATGCGGAAATATCCTCATCTTTTCCCGACTCCTCCATCTACTTCAGCTTAAATTTCGGGACGAAATTTTCTTTAACAGGTGGGTAATGTAACGACCCTGGTTTTTCCAACGTTATTTATTAATAATTATTATTATTAATACGCTTGATTAAACGAATGTATGTTATTACATTTACATGTTGCTTTAATTGCCCGTACTTGAACTTTAAATGCCCGAAACGTCTTTGTGACACCCGGAACTTGCACGAATAATATTTTAAGATATTATTTACATTCATGATTAATTTTATTAATCATTTTAATTAACTAAAGCTATTAGTTAGTTACTTGGGCTTAAGTTGGACTTTTATTGGATTACTTGCTAACTACTTGCAAACTTGGGCCTTTTAGTGTTAATGGACTTGTGTAAGCCCACCCTACTTATATTATGGATTAGTTAGCCCACTCTTGCAACTTGTAAGTATCATTTAACTTGGAACTAGATGGTTAGCTTAGAATTGGAATCTTGTTGCACTTAATCCCCATGTAAACACACTTATTATCCACCTTTTGTAAGCCTTGCACACTAGTGACCAAGGAACTAAAGCCACCCCCCTTTGAATGGGCTGCTGGCCGTTGCCCTTGGTGTAGGCCAAGGGTGTGATTTCCTTTCCATTTTGCTTACTTACTCTTCACTAGTCTTCATTCCAAAATACACACACACTAGCATTTCAAATTTTCTCTCAAACTTTCTCTAGTTCTTGTAAGTGTATGAACTTTATTTCTCTTCTTTTTCTTCAACCAAAACCGATTTCCAATCCATCTTCATCATCATTCTTTGTTGTTAAATTGTTACTTGTTCTTGTTTAAGGTTGATTACTTGTAAGTTACTAGTTATTAGTTACTTACTTACTTGTCTTTATTTACTAAGTTACAAGATCAAACTTTCTAGTTTTGATTCTTCATCTTTATCTTGTTATAACAAGAACATCAAGAACATAATCTATCTAGTTATGTTCTACATATTTTGTTTCAAAAGATTAAAGTTCATAGTTGTATAAACTCATTACTTGTAGTTCTTGAAGTAACTTTAAAGTTACTTCACTTAAAGATCAACTTGGGTTGAATCTTTAAAAGTATGAGCAACTATGAACCATTTTCTTATTTAGTTAGTTTTCTACTTTATTTTGTTTCAAAAGATTTAAAGTTTATAATCTTTATAATTGTTACTTGTGTTCTTGTTTGTTGTATGTTACTAGAATACCACCTTCATGGTTGGTTTAGGCTTATCATTCATTTTCTTTATTTCTTATTGTTAGTTGCTTACTACACATTTGAACAAGGACATGAAACCAACAAGAGCTTACACTTTGGTGCAAGTATCATGGATCCAACACTTGGTTGTGATCTTTCTTAGTGTTCATGAACTTGTTCATAAACTTACATGTAACCTTGGTTCATCAAACACTTACAACACTTGCACTTGAGTTATGATGGACAAACCTTGGTCAAAATGATGTTAACACATCAACGAGTTGTACACTTGAAGCTATACACATCAAGGATGAGAACCGTGATGAACATCAAGCACCGAGACAACCGGAACTCTCCAAAACCCACTGTTCTGTCCAAAACCTACTGACCTGATGCTTCTGGAACAGACCAGTAGACCTGGGCTGTTCTAACCTTGATTTTTAGATAGAACTTTTCGAGTAGATAACTTTTCATATAGGACTCGTCTTAATCCGAGTTACGGTTTAGGATTTATGGCCCTCCGATCGTTACCATGTCCTTTAACGTTGTGCAGAAATTTCTGACCTACTCGCACTTAGACCGTCGCCACGGTCAAACCAAGACGAGTTTGCTTCTGTAAATTTTACCACACTTAAGGGACTCGTAGACGGAGCCATGACCACTGGTCTCACCTTAATTCAGTAAGGGTAGAGGCTGTGGTGACTGACTGAAGTCAGCCTTTGTTTTAAACGACTTTCATAAACGAGTCTTACTTGTTACCTTTTGTTTAATGATGATTGATGATGACCCTTATGACCTTAATTACGTACTTGTAAACATTTTGAGACGACTTATTGACTTAGTGCTATTTGACTTAGGTTGAGGACGTTTGGACCGTTACTTGCACACCACTTTCCGACTACTACCTTACCATTACTACTAATCATTGTGAGTTATAGCATTCCCTTTTTACTTTAACTTATTTTGGGAACTGAGAATACATGCGGATTTTATGTTTTACATACTAGGCACGAGTACTTAAACTTTATATATGTGTGGGTTATATAACGGCAGAAACATTCCCTTTAGCTCGGTAACGTTTAATCATTGGTTTTTGAACCGTGAACGCGAATCTTAGATATGGATCCATAGGGTTTGACATCCCCACTCGGGCTAGTAGCGCTAGCATTTAACGAGTGTTTAATACTTCGAGGTTATACGCACTTGCCAAGTGCACTTTAAGGGGGTACATTAAACGTTAAGTTAGTTACCGGGTGCCCACGGTTAAGCATATACTTTTACATACTTTTGAAACGCTCGTTGTAGCACTGAAATCTCGTGGCCTACTTACATTACTGTTATACTTAAACTATAGCTCACCAACCTTTGTGTTGACCTTTTTAAGCATGTATTTTCTCAGGTGCTTGAAGTCGCTTCCGCTATCTTACTAGTCGTGCTGTAGAACCCGCTGCCTAGAGTTGTTATCGCATGACTACTTATCTTGCATTCAAACTTTTTACTTATGAACTTATGTTATGTAACGACCATTATGGTCACGTACACTTATTTAATGCTTCTACTTAGTGAAGCATACTTTGATTTGTAAAACAATTGACGTGTGTTATGACGTCACTTTTATTAATGAATGCAAACTCTGTTTTGAAAACGCATATAGTACTTAACCTTGTAATGATCCTGTTGATGATGGTCCGTACATGATGATTTAGTACGGGGCGTCACACAATGTTTAATGTTTAAATCAAAATCTGCCAAAGACAAGGCAGACTCACTAAGCATAGCGGAAGCAATCAATCATGAACCTGAGAATAAAACGTGCGAGTAAACTGTCAATAAAAATGTTGAGTGAATTATAGGTTTAATATTGCAAACAATATTTAGTTTAAACCACAAAAATTTATGTTTGAAAACATAAAGACTCATCTTGGACCACAAAATTATATGCTCGAAAACATATAAAAACATTATTCCATTAACCCGTGAGCCACCTGGTAATTCACTTAACAACTCCTTACCCTTAACAAAACCAATATAACAATATACACTGAACATGTGTATCTTCCAAAATACGAAGTACTAATACATTCCTTCTGTAACTGCTAGTGTGAGTAGCACGAAATGGGGATGTCAGGCCCGATAGATCTATCCATAAGATTCGCGTTCACCAGTAGAAACCAGTGATTAAAATTACCAGATTAGGGAATATTTTTGTTCGACTCACAATGAATAATTTAAACCAATTTCTACTTGTGTCCAATATGTTAAATAAATTGTATGTATTCTCATCCCAACAGATTTAAAATATAAAAATGGGACTATAACTCACCTTAACGTAAACGAAGCAACAACACAGTAATGCAAACAGCAAAGGTTAATGTAATCAAGAATGATCACAACGCCAACCTATAAATAAATTAGGTGATATAAATAACTAAATTAGGTCAAGTCTTAGTATGATAGCTATAGTACTTGTCACAAATAAGCATAGGCGGTATGTTTCGGTATGATCAGGACAGTATATAAACACGTACTTTCTATTTTTAGAAACTTTCTATTTTTGGAAAGTTTTTATTTTTAGAAAGTTTTTATCTTAGTAAAGTTTCCTTAATTAGAATAGTCAACAAAGTCAAAGTTAACCGAAAGTCAACTCAAAAGTCAACCTTAGTCAAACTCAGTTAACATTAAAATTTTAAGTGTAAATTATATTAATAATATAAGTTATAATGTTATTTAAATTCATTCTTGTATAATCATGTCATATCATAAGTTTAATTGAATTATATTGAATTATAAAGTTAACATAAGTTTAAATGATATAATTAATGTAACATAAGTATTTAATTAATTAATTGAATATTAATCATAACATAAGTATTATTAATTAATAATGAATTTTTAATCATATCATAAGTATTATTAATTAATAATGGATTATTAATCATATCATAAGTATTTAATATAATTATTAAACCATAAGTATTTAATAATTAAATTATAATTAAATAATAACTAAGTCTTATAATAAATAAATAAATAAATAATCTTTATTATAAGTCTTGATATGATAATCCCATAATATAAGTTTAATACTTACCATAAGTATTTTCATTAATAATAAATGTATTATTAAACATAAGTTTAATTATAAGAATAATTAAATCATAATTTAATTATTAATTGATATAACAAATATATTAAAAATAATTACTTTTATAACATAAGTAATCTATTTATAATGCAAATCATTATTTATAACTTAAGGTTCAATTTTATAACCATAAGTTTAATTAAAAGTTCGTCGGGTCATAACTTGACTTCGGAGCAAGGTATTCGTTGAAGGTTTCATCGGATCCGAAATTACCTGGATTCTTTGTATATAGGGTTTGGTCCTTGTATTTGTCCTTGGTCTCCATCATGGTTAGCTCAATCCATTTTTCAGTACCAAATTTTCTATCGCGTTCCTAACACTCCCTTCTTTATCATCAAACTTTTGGCCGTTTAGCCCATCTACTATTTTTCTGTTTCCTCTGCATTTAATGCTACGATATCTGAATCATCGGTTATCAATTCGAGAGGTTTCAAGAGAATTGTATTTTTAGATGATTAAACGCTGATGGTAATATGATGGAATATAAAAGGTTCTCCAGTAATAATAAATGAGCACGCATATATATCAAGGTTATAATAAGGTTGTTTCGAATGAAAGGTCGAAGTTGACTTGCTGGAGCTGTGAAAAAATTGACTAATTTTGGAACGGTATTGTAAAGTTATTTTCGGTAATATCACGCCATTGGATCTGGCACAGTTTTGAATTCAAAATATGGCTTTGAATGATGTAGGAATTTAAAAAGTGATGTCATCTATTAAATCTTGACTTGGATTTTGATCGGTCAAAATCCGAATATGAAATTAAATTTGAATGAAAATAGTTGTTCTTTGGTGAACGGATACGTATATGTGCGGATTTGAGCAGTATTACTATTGACCGCTGACTCTGAATTGAAGAATGTACAATGTAACTTATTAATGTAAAAACTAAATATTCCTCGGGTATTACCTACCCGTTAAAATATCTTCACCATTAACAATTTGTACAAAGGAATTTTTAATTGCAATCTTTATGAAAATATATATACATATATATTTTCTTCAGATGTAATCATGGATTTAATGAGTTGATATGATATTAAACTCATTTGATTTGTCATTAGAACTAGAATACATAATCTCCAAAACTTTAAAGATTATATAATTGCCAGGTAGGACGAAGATAAATGGTGTAGATCGATACGTAGAACGATGATTATGCTCGAGGTACAGAATGAGATATTAAGGAGTGTGATGTTGAAACTTAGGTTGTTGGTAGTACTAGTGTGGATGTTGGTGGTACTGTTGGTGTTGGTGATGTTGCTAAAGCTGGTAAGTTTTGCACTATAATCTCCAAAGTCACTACTCGAGCGTGAAGCTCGTTGACTTTTTCCATTACTTCAGGATGATTATCGGTTGGGACGAGTGGATGAATGTGTTTTAAAATTGTAGACAGAATATAATCGTGTCGAGCTACCCTGGAAATGAGGCTGAAAATGGTGTTTCGAACAGGTTCACCGGTAAGTGCTTCAGGTTCTTTGCCAAGAGGGAAATTTGGTTGATGGAAAAGATCGACTTATTCTCATCTTCATTGATTAAGTCTACTACGAACCCATCTCCAATACATCCAGAATTGATGATGGCTGATTGGTTGATCCATTCTGGTTACACTGCTTTCGGAGCTCGAGTGGAAATCCATATAGGAATCCGAGGAACTTGAACTGGTTGCAGAATTCATCTTACACGGTTAGATAAAGAATTTTTGATATGAAATTATTCTCGGATATCAGATGATATTCTAATTACATAGAATACCTATATATATAGAACAAAAGATTTCGTAGATTACGGAGGAATTTACAGAATATGCCAGGCAAAGTTTACAGTAACAGATACGCTAAGATATGAATTTTGTCTTTACACTTTTCATGCAATCAATGCAGTAAGATGTGTCTAGACTAAGAATGATAAGCAAGTGATTCCCTTAGAATGATAAACAGGTAATTTTCGACACGAAATGATAAGCAAAACTTTTGACATGCAGACACGGTCGAAGTCCAGACTCACTAATGCATCTAAACAACTATCAGTTAGACATACTAATGCAAGACCTGGTTTGCTAAGACCACCGCTCTGATACCACCTGTAGTGAGCCGTCCTAATCCACCTGGACGAAGTCTTCAGCAGATGGTCCCATTGCGAGGTACTGAACTCTATATACCATGAACGACTCCATGTAATATCTTTAAAATGAGGAAATGCACAGCGGAAGATTTCTTTCATACCTGAGAATAAACATGCTTTAAAGTGTCAACCAAAAGGTTGGTGAGTTCATAGGTTTATCATAAAACAATAAAATTTATCATTTTGATAGACCACAAGATTTAAATGTTGCATGGTACAAATGGGCCCGAATCCTACACCCACCTGTAATGTACATGCGATATCTTTTAAATACAGTACACTTTTCTCGTGTACGAAATCCATTTTTCATAAATCTTAGTAACCGTACACATATCTCGTGCACAAAAACTAATACACATAACCTGTGTATAAAAATCATTCTCTCGATACATAACATTCATATCAATTGGTGGCAATTATCATGTCCACATAATTCAATGGTGGCAATTATCATATCCACATAACTCAACGGTGGCAATTATCATGTTCACATAATTCAACGGTGGCAATTATCATGTCCACATAATTCAACGGTGGCAATTATCATGTCCACATAATTCAATAATAATCCGCAGAACTTCTGTCTGCATAATAATTCATTCGAGGAATGTTTTACTTGTGTCTATCTCGTTAAACATTTATAAAAGCATTTCATGTATTCGCAGTTCAAAACATATTTCAAAAGCATTTAATAAAGCAGTTGTAAAAACAGCGCATGTATTCTCAGTCCCAAAAATGTAAAGAGTAAAAGGGAATCAAATGAACTCACTGTACGATATTTTGTAGTAACAATATGCATACGATAGAACTGAACAATGCAGGGTTGACTTCGGATTCACGAACCTATATTATTTATATGTATATTAATACATATAATCATATTCGAATAAATTTATATATTATATCTTAAATTATATATCTTATATATTTAACTTGTATATATTTAATATAGTTAATGTTTTATGGTTTTTATATATACATATGATTAATATTATCTCAAGAATTAACAATTTGTTATATGTAAATATTTATATAAATAATCTTAATATATATAATTTGATGGATTGAGGTAGTTGTAAATAACAAACTCTTCTATATAGAAAATATTTATTTGTTATAATAATATTGTTAATATGAAAGTAATAATGATGATAATAATAGTATTAATAATGATAATATCTATACTAATAATAACCTAAATGATAATTTTATAAATTTTGATTAAAAATGATAATAATGTTAATAATAATACTAATAAATATAATATTTATAAAAATAATGATTTTTTTAATGATAATAATAATGGTATTAATAATAATACTTATATATTAATAATAATACTTAATACTTATTAATACAATACTTAATAATTAGTACTTAATAATAATAATAATAATAATAATAATAATAATAATAATAATAATAATAATAATAATAATAATAATAATAATAATAATAATAATAATAATAATAATAATAATAATAAAAATACTACCTCACAAGAAAAAGCTCCAAAAAGGAAAATAACTGCCTTTACCCGGGCTCAAACTCGAGACCTCTCATTTATCCCCAACACTCCAAGCCAACTACTCTGTCTGTGCTTTTTCTAATTTACTAGCGCCTTAAGTTTCTTTTAAGCTATAATTGCATGATACCTTCTTCGGAACCCATTTGTATTTGTTTAATGGGTTCGCAACAGCCCACTTATAAGTCCAATTATTGGACTCCTTGGATCCATCAATTAGTCCACTAACAAAAAAAAAAATTCGGTTTAATAAGAATAAGGAGACAATCGATTACAACAGGCTTCTATGACCTCTCCCATCTTCTCTCTATCAAACGACGTATCTATCATCCTTGTACAATTCACTGTTATGATCATCATCCTTAAATCCATATCATCGATATTTAATCATAAAAAGAAACGGATATAGAAGTCTAGCAACGGTAGCAACAGCAAAACAGTAATTTTCTCATATCGAATAATGTTTCATCATCATCTATGTATCATACCATCTATCTATATATCTTATACATCTTGTATCATATCATCATCGTAAGTCATAATCATCTATCATCACCATTACCCTTCATCATTAACTATTGTAATATAATCCTAAACATCATCATACACCAACTATATTGCCATCATAGTTATCATGTATTTGTTGCCATCACTAAACCAACATACACGTTTTATTTCATCTCCATCATAATCATTCATGTAACTGCAGCAGGTTATATTTTGGCCCATATACACATCGACCCACATAGAAACATACATGGATTTTGGCCCAAATAAATACAACAAGTTTCACAGCCCAATTGGAATTTTAATAAAAGAAGGTTTACGGTTCCTATGTTTCTCTGATTTCTGTTTCGACCTAACACCGTATTCCCTTATTGTATCAATATCATATCTCACAACGTCGCCATCATTATACATAATAAAAAAACGTGTAGGGTTCGGTTAACTAGAAGAATAACAACAAACGCATTATTTCAAATGCTTTGTGAAATTAATAGTCAAAAGGAAATAAAGGGGTGGGTATATGTCTGCCATAAAGAAAAAAAGGAGCTTGATGTATATGCAAGTGGAGTTCATTTGTTTAATATATATAGAAAAGAAAAGTAGTACTCGATGATAGCATTTGGGAGGTTGTTTTGTCAAAAGGAAACCGAACAAATATTTGGTTTCGTTTAATAACTCACATCAAGGATTTTGGTTTTCGGTTTGCAGCAGAAACCCGGAGCAGAATCTGCAGTTCAGTCGACAAAGAAGAAAAGAAATAACAAAAAAATGTAAATATAGAAGTAGTGGTCTGTACGTACGTATGTGTGGTTATGGGGAAGGTTATGATAGAAGTTTGATCGAGCATGGAAACAAGAACATGGAATAGTTGTTGTGGGTTGTGGTTTGATTGTTTAAAAAAATGAAGAGAGAGAGAGAGAGTGGAAATTAATGGTGGTGTCGAGTTGTGGTTTGAAGTAGTGATCGAAGGGTGATAACCGTTGGTCCAAAATAGAAAAACAAGAAAGAGCTTGAGCAAGGTGGTGTTGGGTGCTAGAAGTGGTGTGTGGTGATACCCGATGTGGGTGTTTATATTTGTAAGTAATATATTTATATGTATCTTATTATTTCTGTTTTATTTTTATCATTGCAGTAGATATAAATTGTGCATACATATAAATTTATATATAGATTTTACATTATCATATATCATATATCATTATCTCATATAATGTTAACAAGGAAAATAATACTAGTGCAGAAATAATGAAATGAAACAGATTCGTACACTTTCCAGATATTTATTTCTAACAGATTCGATTGAAGTTGTTTTGTAGTATTTAATGGAAGTCGTCCAAGAATCTTAAACAGTGTAAGGAAGGACAGTCGACATGTATCAAACGCAGACAGGGTTCTTAAACAAGAAGAAGAAAACAAAGGAAATAAATCAGATTATGACAGGTAACAAATTCAAACATTTTTCTGTTACAGATTTCTATTCAAATTTGTTTTATATCTGATTTGAGATCGTCATGTTTATTCTTATCGGACAAGAAGGATAGGTAATTAAGAGAAATTTTTGTTGATGCAGAATCTCTCAGGAAGGAGAAAACATAAGTAAAAGAAAAGATATTGAAAAACATATAGCGATTGCAAACTGAATTTGTTTGTTCTTAAGATTGAATCTTTGATTTGTACGAATTTGAGACAGGAAGAACAAATTAATCACAGTATGATTGTATCGTGAATCTGATTTTGATTCTGTGTTTGTATAATTCCGTATTTAATTAATCTAAATTAATAATTATATTGTTAATGCAATAATACTGATTCATATAATGTATCTGTATATATTAGTGTATATATATATATATATATATATATATATATATATATATATATATATATATATATATATATATATATATATATATATATATATATGTATTTATTTTTGATTACTATATATAATTAGTATTAATAAACAATTAGGTATAATAATAATAATAATACTAATAATAATTATTATTATATAATTAATAATAATATTAACAATAATGATAATAATAATTATTAAAAAGCTTATTATTTATGATATTAATGATGTTTTGTATTATCTTTATAATATTATTTATAATATTAATAATGATTTTAATGATATTGGTAATTATAAAAAAAAATCTTAATAATAACTAAAATCATAAAGTTTACCAATATATATAATAATACTGATATTAATAATGATAACAATAATATTAGTAATTAAATGTATCCAATTATATATATATATATATATATATATATATATATATATATATATATATATATATATATATATATATATATATATATATATATATATATATACACACACCTATTTATTAACAACAATTGTTCGTGAATCGTCGAGAACAGTCACAGGTTAACTGAATTCATATAAACAGTTCAAAAATTTTGAGATTCGGTTTAATAGACTTTGCTTATCATGTTAAAACCATACAAGAGTAAAGTTTAAATTTAGTCAAAAATTTCCGGGTCGTCACACAAAGGGTTTTGATGAACCCAAAGTATAGGAGGAACTTGGAGCGTAGAATTGATAATGATGTTCATGTGGCAAAATATGTCGATTGGGAACCCTTACGCCAAGCAGGAATGTATGAAGAAATGAAAAAATCTTTTCACATCAAACATCGTGGTAGAGTCATTTGAAAGGATCCGAAACTAATCATCCGGACGATGTCCATATTGATTACAAACGAATTACAACAGTTGATAACATCGCGAGGTACTTGACCTCTATATGATACATTTTACAAACGTTGCATTTATTCTTAAAAGGCAATCTATCTTTACATAAAAAAAATTAATAAACTCGTCAAACATTTCTCGATATCCAAATGACCTAAACTGTCATTTACTTAATAAATGTCTTTAATGATCTTCAATGACTCGAATGCAACGTTCTTGTATCATGGCTTAAATGGTCCCAACTAGTATCCTTAATATGAGCTAACGCACAGCGGAAGTCTTAATTCATACCTGAGAATAACATGCTTTAAAACGTCAACATAAAGTTGGTGAGATATATAGGTTTGATGCTAGCAGCGATATAACGATGGACCACAAGATTTCATATATAAACATTTTAATAAAAATATTCTAAGTGGTTGAGCACTTGGTAACCATACTTAACAATTAATCACGTCGCATATTCCCTTTAATATGAAATCTTACTACACTGTACCAAGTGTAGTCACGAAACGAAGTACTGTGCAACCGTTGAATACTGGTCGTCCAGTCCGGTTGGGGTTGTCAGGCCCGATAGATCTATCAACAGGATTCGCGTTTACAATACCGCTGTAAATATTAGTTACCAAGCTACAGGGAAGTATGCCAGTGGTACAACTCAACGTAGAATATATTTTTCAGTTACTTGTGTCCATAATGTAAAACATAAAATACATGTATTCTCATCCCGAAATATTTAGAGTTTAAAAGTGGGACTATATACTCACTTTCGTCTTGAAGATATATATATAATTTGACTTGGTCTCCGGTTGATATCACGAACCTATCCATATATAATATATCAATACCTTTTCTTTTTTAAACAAACGTCACATATATATACTTGTTATACTTTTAATACTTTGAATAATTCCTTAGTCCGTAGTTAGCAGTTCGTTGTTAGTAATTCAATTTTAATGGTTCATATTTAGATGTTTAATAAACCCCCAATGAAATAAATAAAACCCTCATCGTATATATATTGGTCGAGATTAATCTTGACCCACGGTACCGGTGTTGTCAAATGACGTGTTGCGTACATAAAGTACCGGTGTTGTCAAATGACGTGTTGCGTACAATCATGGGATCTTATGATTAATCTTCTCGTATTGTTTACGGGTGATCCTGAACCATATAAAATTGAATTATGAGTACATATATATAAAATATCATGTTATTTTAGAAAGATGTGATTTTATTTAATTTTTCCCAATTAATCCCGAAGTTAAACAAGTCTTGGATAACCAATTTTGTTTCGGTCATAGTTTCTTCGTTACAAATCCGTTTTCGTTGATTCAACTTGCCATCTCCTTGGATCGAGTTCCTCTTTAAGACTATGAACTGAAAATACCTTGGTTTGTATTCAAAATCACACGGCATAGGTGAAACTTTAGTGAAACTTATGAAGTTAAACATTTTCCTTTATTTAAACAACCTTAAATGATTATTTTTCTAAAAATACTTATACTTTGAATTAAATCATGAAATTTTTATGTGTTATCATATTCATAGTAAAAATCATTTTTCCAGAACATAAACCTCCAACTCAAAGTTTAAGATAGTTTTTAATTATCCAACCCAAAACAGTCCCCGGTGGCACTCCGACGTCGTAAAAACAGTTTTTAAGATATTCTTTGAAAAACCAAATTATACCTTGTTAAATTAGCATATATTTAAGTTATATTACAGGTCTTGAAGTATTTTAAAAGTTAAGTTAGAAGGATCTATTTAGTTTGCAAACAAGTTTGAAAACATTCAAACTATGTTCTTGTTGTTAAACTTTTATACCACAAAATAAGATAGCTATATATATATGACTCGAATAAGGTTATGAACATAGATACTACCTCAAGTTCCTTGGACAAGGTTGCTGTAAAAGAGGAGTAAGAAGCTAGAATCAAAAGGGTGATGGAAGTGGATGAAAGATTGGAAGTAAGTTTGTGTTCTTGGAAGGATTTCTTGAAGTGTTTTTGTATGGTTTTCTTATGGTGTTTAAGTAAGGTTTTTGAAGCTAGATATTCATGGAACTTTGCTGAATGTTTATGGAGTTTAATGTTCTTGAGAGTGTGGGTGTTTTTAGCTAGAGAATGGAAGTAAAAATGAAACAAAATGAGGATACATATATACTCCTAAAAAAATGTTTATGTAGTAGACATGGACAAATTTTTAGTTTGTATTTTTGTAATTAGTCTTACAATCATTCAAAAGTAATTACCTTATACATAAGGCATGAACAAGGGCTGGTTAGGTGGTGATTTGATGTGTATATACCAATAGTAAATACGTATAGAAGCTAGGTATGATACGAGTACAAATACTCTAGATATACGTATAGAAATTTTGTGAAAAATGGAATGAGGATTCAAATATAGCTATCTTTTGTGAATACACTTATATGATTTTATGTATTTAAGTCTTTAAAAGTGATTAAATACATTACTTATACGATATATGTATAAACATTATAAGTCTTAAGTATTTATGTCAAATAACGTTACGTATAGTTATCGTTTTGAAAACTTAAGTTAGTAGTTTCAAAATATACTTATAACTTATTGTTATTAATACAAAATGAGATATTAAAACATTCATTAATCATGTTAAATATGTATATATACATATATATACACAAACGTATAATTATCATATATTGTATAGTTCGTGATATCATCGGTCAAACTAGACGGTCAAACGTTGTGTAAAACTCTTTTCGGAAACATAAATCTCAACAATTTGGATTGCTTATCATGTTGGTAAGGTTTAATTTATGTAAATATTAATCTTATAAGTATAGAATGATCGAAAAAGTGCGGGTCAACTTTAGGGTTTTTGCTTATCGTGTCGGAACCATATAGAGATTAGAGTTTAAATTTGGTCGGAAATTTCCGGGTCGTTACATCATTACCCCTTGGGAGCCATTATTCACACTCAACGAATTTGTTTACCCAACCCTAACTCGCGAGTTTTTATCAACTCTTATGTTCGACCCAAAGGAAACCGATATTCAAAGCGCTAAATATATTTGGTTTCATTTAGGAGGGGACACTTTCCACACGAGTCTTTGGGACTTTTGTAAAACATTAGGCATTTATGGAGAGTTTAAAGACCCCGAAGACCTTGAGAATTATTTGCTTGGTTATGACAACTACTTACCCGACGAGGCCGAACTTCGTACCGCATGGTACCGCATTAGAAATGCGGATTATAGGCAGGGTAAGGAAATTGCAACAACACTTAAGACCCACAAACTCCGGGTCATTGACCGCTTCATTGCGAACACGGTCAACTACCGGAGGCATAGTACTGAGAAAATGAACACCCTTGATATTGGGTAGTCAACAAAATTGATCTTCATAAGCATGTTCATGTGCCCAATATTGTTGCAAGCTATCTTTATGATGAGGATGGCAAAAAGTCGCTAAGCCGAGTGTGGGTGGGGGTTATGTGACCAAAATTACAAAGTATTTAAACATTGATTTTGCCGGTCTTGAGAAGCTACCAATGAGCCCATTTTCCACCCTTGATTGGAAGGGCGGACAAATTTTTTTGAAAGAAAACGATGTTTATGTTAAATGGTATGAAAAACAACAACAACGTCCTACGGTTAATGAGGAAGAGGAGGTTGAGCGTCTTTGGGGGGATAATGTTAATGTAGGTCATGGTGAATACGCACACTGTGTGGGTTCTAGCGGGGTGGGGAGTTCGAGAACTGGGGGATTATCCGAGTCGTGGTTTTTGGATGAATTTGGAAACTTAAGCCTATAAGGTCGAATTCAACATGACGAGACCCAATACCGACTCGCGGGTTTAGAGTTACGCCAAGGATGGCAATCCTATGTTTTAAGACTTTCTCATGATGAGCCCAATGCTACTTGGCCACCCGAGCCCTATATCTAACCCTACAACCGAAGCCAACCATTTTCACCCCACCCATTCCCTTATGATCCCCAAACCGCATGCCAACAAGCTATGGAGGTTCAGGAATTCGAGCAATTGTGACAAGCTCAAGAGGAGCAAGAACAGTTGAGGAGGCAAAACCAACAACATCAAGGTGGAAGCTCGGGCGGTGGCCCATTTGGTTTATGGTGAATACGGTCACTCATGGTTGGTATTGGTTCTTATTTTATGAAGCTTTAATGAATCTATGTTTGTTGAACTTGTTTTAAAACAATCGGTTTTTAATAATTGTGGGCAGATGGTTTGGGAAGTTGGAACAATTTGGTAATGATTTGTGGTTGCATGTGAACAATTTATACTTTTTTTGTGTATGGTTGTTTGAATGTTGGTAGTTTATTCATATCCGGAAGGCATGTAATTCCCGGATAAAACAATGATGAATTTGAACTTGGTATGTAATAATTTGGCACTTATTAGGATCGTAATGTTTATATTCATTCTTGTGGATTTGAATGTGTTGTTGCTAATCATTACTACCTTGTGCTTGTTTGCTTAACATAGAGATTATCGTTTGTTTGTGATAATGATGATTTCGTTGTTTGGTTGAGAAAATTATTATGCTTGTGGATGTTTGGATTATTTTTATGATAATATTGGAACGTTGTGATTTTATTGTGGGTGCGCATACTTCCTCGAGTATTGCCCCACACATTTTGTACCTTGTGAGCATACTTGAAATTGTAGGGAATGCCATATGCACTTGGCTCCTTCGTTTGGCTCAACAAGTGGTACAACAACAAGCAAGCAAATTTTTGGAGACTAAGTATTTTCCGATTGCGTGGCTCTATTGAGTCGACAAAAATCGTCAATTTATTGACGACTTGACTGACTCTTAGAGCCTAAATTAAATTAAATTTCATGCAGGATTTAAAACCCATGGAAATTTGATTCTACCATTTTCATGGCGTCTATTATTATTTTTATTTTATTTAAAAAAAATTTCCTACTTAAAGACCGGAGGTCCTCTCGGAAGCAATCTCTTTATCCGTTGAATAAAGAGAGGGATGACTTTCTCTACTCTTGAGAGTGTTTCACTCTGGGTGGAGAAATGACTTATCTTTATTCTCGGATAGGGGAAGGATTGTCTACATCTCACCTCCCCCATACACCACTCATGTGGTATTGGGTTTTGTTGTTGTTGTAATTATTTTCCGATTGGTGACAACAAAGATCACTTGATCTATTCTGGTTTTATTTCTTCTCTCTTCTATACTATTTTCAAAATGTCCCTCAATTTTACTTAATTTCATCGTTTAATACAATGAGGGCATTGTATCAAACTAAATGTAGGGGGAGAGTAAACCTCGGGTCATTTTGAAATTTTTGGATATAAACTTGTCACATATTCTTCATAAAGATTGAAACTTGCATTGCTGATAAAACTAATTTTTAGAACAATTCTTTAACCATTACATTATCTTGAATCATAAACAACTAAAATGGTTAAAACTTGTGAATTTATGAAAAAGTAAAGTCTTTTCCTTGTGTTTCAAAACTTAAGGATGTAAAGTCTTCCTTTGGTTTCATACTTGAAATTGTCAAAGTGAAAGTAAAGCCTTTCACTTTTCAAATGATTTTGTGCTTGAAATGATGAAATCAAAAGAAAAATCAAAACTTTGGCATGGAAATTAAAGTCTTTCATGTTGTGCACCAAAACCAAGTGTTAAAGCTTAAGCTTTATGCTTTAACACTTCTGGATGACTCAATTCCATCCATTTCATGGGAGTAAAGTCTCCCGAATGTTGCACTACTTGGTGTAGGAGACTTCCTAATCTACCCCATTTCATACTTGCATCATTTTAAGATGTAAAGTACCATAGGAAGAGGAGCCACCGAGCTTCACCATGTGCTTTCCTTTTTATGAGCAATGACTTCGTGATAGTGTTTCTAGACAACACACGCCATAACCAAAAGCTATTACACCCTTTTGTTCGATCAACTAACGGAAAGGTAGTTTCTACTTCCTACATTTTCTCAAAATAAGCATAAAAGCTTGCTATGTGGGAAGTAGCCGAGTGAATAAAAGCTTTGAGTTTTGACACTCCCGGGAGAGTCGAGTCCTCCCAACGTTTCATTTTGGAAGTCAAGTCTTCCAAACTTGGAAGTAAAGTCTTTCAAGTTTTGTTTTGTTCCAAGCTTGGGAGTAAAGTCTCCCAAGTTAAGTTTTGTCCCAAAAAGATCTAAGCTTGGAAGTAAAGTCTTCCAAGTATTACGCAATAGACCCAACGCCAATCTTACATCTAAGGTAGTTGATTTCTCATCGCCTTTAACACGAGAAGGTAGTTCACTTCGGTGATATACCGGGGAAGTAGCTACCCGTGCGGTCGTCCCATAACCGTGATGGCTTGTATGCACATCACCTTATGAGCCCAAGATAGCTTTTGTCTCATCGCCTTCAACACAAGAAGTTAGTTCACTTCGGTGATATACCGGGGCATTAGCTATTCGTGCGGTTATCCCAAAATCGGGATTACTTTGGAATGCACATAGCTTTGAACCAAAATTTTTGAAAAACTTGTCTCGTTTCACACCTTGGCTCGTTTTCCCTTTCTTAAACGCAAATGGTTTTCTTTAAAAGCCTTGTCTTTCTTAAGGTTTAAAAGTTTTTCTTGGGTAACTCATGCAAATTGGTGCTCCATTTAACCAAAGATAAGCTTGTGGGTAGTTCTTGATCGATTGTGTTTCGAAGAATAAGATGGGGGAGATGAAAACTCGATGATTTTATGGTTTGAAGAATTTCCTAGAAAGGTTTGCACTAAAAAACTCGAATCTTGATATATTTATACTTAAAGTGCAAAACTTGTGGATATTTGAACCTTTCTAGGGAGCATATATATGAGTATGTTTGCTTGGAAAAGTTATGAAGATATTTGAACCTTAACACTAAAACGCACGTTTCTTGTTGTTTTGATATCCTTCACACATCCAACACTATCTGCCACTGAAATGGATTCATTTGAATTAACTGCTCAAAATCAACACACTACAACTAACATCTGCAATTACTTGCCGTTAATCTATGATTTACTTAATTAACAAAATATATATTTTATTTATGATTACATTATAATACTATTATTACATTCAAAAATCAATATAATGCTTTGACTACATTAATTACCATTAATTTAATAAGAATGCTAAACGTAGTCATAAGAGTTATGTTTAAAGCTACGTTCTAACATTTGTTGCAAAATGTTAATTTTTCATATTATAATGTACTTTTCATGATTAAATTCAAGAGTCAATTTATCCATGAAAATATATAATTTTATATTGAAAAATTAACTTTGCGGTTATTACTTTAATTAACTAAATATATATACAACCAAACTTTTATTAAAATATTAATATTAATTAATACAGTTACATTCAAAATTTAAATATGTATAGATAAAACGTTACATAGCAAACATAAATACAACATCTAAGCATTATTTTGATTATGGATATTGGAATCCTCGCTTTAACTTTCGTTATTTAGAAAAGGATTCATTTTTAGATAAAAAATTTTAATTTGAATAATATGGAAGTAATCAAGATTTTGAATAAACTGGATGTAGAAAGATTTTGAACAAAATTGGATGTAAAAAAGATGAAATTGTTGTGTGAAATAATAGTTGAGTTTTATGTTTATTTATTTATAGGATAATAGTAAAGGATTTATAGGTTGTTAAAAATGGTTTTTTGTTAAAAAACGGTACCTACCTGTTAATTTTTTTTTAAAGTTATTTTGTTTATTGTTTATTTAAATAACCGTTGGATTAAAAATAGAAAACAAAAAAAGAAAAATTAAATTAAGGGGGGACCACTTCTTTCGCCATGAGTTTTAGCACCATCACATAGTAACATAGGGGTTTTGGCTAACCACTTTCATCAAAACGTACACTATAGGAGAAAATTTTTGACAGTGGAATTTAGACTTTTAAACAGAAATTAAACTAGTGATAGAGAGGTCTAAGACCATTCTCAACGTATGCTTCATACTCGCCATTCTCATCGAGCACTATGAAATCCTTGATGGCATTCACTAGTGCTGGGGTTAGCCCTGATTTCTCTCTCAAGTTTAACCCTCTAATTCGTGATTATACAACATGTTTGGGGATGGATATTTGGAGTCATGATTTGTACATTTAGGTTTATTGTTTGTACATTTGTTAATAAATTAATATAGTGAGTCTTAATTTTATGAGAAAGTATGTTATAACTGAAAGTGATTTAGTTTTGGGTTAGTCCTGATATGAGGTCGATATGGTAGTTAGTCCGGATGAGTATGTATGTCATGATTGTGAGTAAACAAAGTTCACTCTCTATCTTAGTCATTTTAACTGAATTTCTCTTCTTCACATTAGCGTCACATCAACACTAACATCCTTAATATTGTTTTAACTTTATCTCAGCTTTTTCCATCTCCAACTTTAAATTAGTTTAACAATTAATAATTAAAAACCATACATTAACAAAATTAAAAAATTACCTTAGTTAAAAAAATCCATTACGATTATATAAAATACTATTCACTAAGTATAACTAAAGCATTTTGGCTCTATTAATCGAGCCAACAGCGTGCGTCGATCTATTGGCGACTTGAATATCGTTTAGAGCCTAAATTGAACATCGGACATGTTTAAAACCAATGAAAATTTGATTCTACCATTTTGATGGCGTCACAGTTTTTTTAAACCTACTTATTAGCCGAAGGTCCATTCGGAAGCAATCTCTCTATCCATATAACATTGAGAGGGAGGACTTTCACAAGAGGTGCAGAAATGACTTCTCTTTATTCTAGGATAGGGGAAGAATTGTCTACATCTTACCTTCCCCATACCACACTTATGTGGGATTGAGTTTTGTTGTTGTTTTTGTTGATTAACTAAGCATTATTGCGAACACAAAAATTATCTAGGAGGTTCCAAATGCGTTCGATCAAATTGTATGAAGTGAATGATGCACGGTTCGATCTCGCAACTCTCTTGACATGCGTTCTTTGAATCTAATTACTTACGTTCACGCATGCCATGATATGTTTGTCGGGTTTGCGACATACTCTTCTTTAAGGTCGCACATATTGTGTTCGTTGTCTTTGGTTATCATGTTGTGTAGTATAACAAACGCGTACATGATTCGTCGTATCTTATTAGTGTAATATTGTCTTGCAGGGTTTTATTATTATTCTCCAACGACCTTGAGTACCCTTAAAACTCGTTTGACGTCTATCATTGCCGCTTTTGAAATTTCTTAAACTTTAATTTTTTTTTTGTTTGATTGGACATTTAAACAACTTGACAAGTGTTGCCCACTCCGGGTAGATGTTGTCCACGAGATAGTATCCTTTATTATATTCTTGCCCATTGATATGAATCGGACCTCTAGAGCTATACTGTCTAATAGATCTTTGAATAAATTCGATTCATTTAGAACACTGATATCATCATTCAAACCTACTGGACCAAGGAAAGCGTGCAAAATCCACTAAGAGAACGAGGCAACCACCTCAAGTGATATTGTTGGTCCTTCGTGATGTCCCTTCATATAAAGTGTCATGACCCGGATTTTTCCATGATTATATATTGAACAATATTAATATCTACATGATTAAATGTTTCCAACATATTAAGCAATCAAACTTTTTAAGACTTGATTAATTGAAATGAATTTTATGTAAACGTGTGACCACCCAACTTGTCCGATGATTCACGAACGTTATAACTTGTAAATAACATGATAATATATATATGAACTTATATATATATATATATATATATATATATATATATATATATATATATATATATATATATATATATAACATGATGAAATGATAATTAAGTATCTCATTAAGTATATTAATAATGAACTATATACATAAAATGAGACTACTAACTTAAGGATTCCGAAACGATATATATACGTAACGATTATCGTTGTAATAACGTCTTAATATTTATATATCGTATTAAGATATATTAACACACTATGTTATCATGATAATATAACAATTTAACATCCCATTAGATATAATAACAATGGGATCAATTACATTTAACAAGGTCGTTAACTTAAAGGTTTCGAAACAACACTTACATGTAACGACTAACGATGATTTAACGACTAAGATAAAATGTGTGTATATATATATATATATATATATATATATATATATATATATATATATATATATATATATAGTGTATTAAGATGTATTAATACACATTTGAAGGACTTCAATACATATATCAAAACACTCTTACTTAACAAAAATAATCACAATTGTATTCCCATTTGTTTTCATCAAGAATTCTACTCGTATTCGCTCGGTATTTGCACTCGTATTATACCCAGCTTCTAGATGTATTTACTATTGGTATATGCCAATAAAAATCTGCTCCTTAGCAGCCTTAAATTATTAAGGAACATGTGGAACCAACCATTTGTCAAGTAGCATGAATTATTTAGCAAGAAAACAAAATTAGGAATCTTTTCTTTCTTTATAAACTAAAAACGTTTTTATGCATACACACCATTTCTTCATTCCATTTTCTCATACTTACACTCTCAATTCTCTCTCAAAATACTACTAACTTCATACTTGATCATCTCCAAGTATTTTCCCCATCATTTAGCTTCAATTACAAGCTTTAATCATCATAAAAACAACCTAGAATCAAGAAGTTGCAAGATTACTTCCAATCTTTTTAATCCAATCCAACAACTCATCAAAGATCAAGAACTTCCATCTAATCTCAGTAACTTTTCATTCTTAATCAAGGTAATAATCATATCCAAGCTTTGGTTTAATTCCTATAAACATAACTACCTTAAATCAAGTAGTAATCTTACTTGAACTTGTTTTCGTGTCATGATTCTGCTTCAAGAACTTCCAAGCCATCAAAGATCCTTTGAAGCTCAAGTTATTTTCTCATCATTTCCAGTAAGTTTACCTACTATACTTGAGGTAGTAATGATGTTCATAACATCATTCGATCCATATATATATATATATATATATATATATATATATATATATATATATATATATATATATATATATATATATATATATATATATATATATATATATAACTATCTTATTCGAAGATTTAAACTTGTAATCACTAGAACATAGTTTAGTTAATTCTAAACTTGTTCGCAAACAAAGTTAATCCTTCTAACATAACTTTTAAAATCCACTAATCACATGTTCTATATCTATATGATATGCTAACTTAATGATTTAAAACCTGTAAACACGAAGAACACCGTAAAATCGGACATACGCCGTCGTAGTAAAACCGGGGGCTATTTTGGGTTGGATAATTATAAACTATGATAAACTTTGATTTAAAAGTTGTTCTTATGAGAAAATGATATTTCTTATGAACATGAAACTATATCCAAAAATCATGGTTAAACTCAAAGTGGAAGTATGTTTTTCAAAATGGTCATCAAGATGTCATTTTTCGACGGAAATGACTACCTCTTTCAAATATGACTTGTAACCTGTAACTCCGACTATAAACCACTACTTTTTCAGTTTAGTTCTAAATACTACAGTTCATTATGAAATCATAGCAATTTGATTCACTTTAAACGGAGTTGTAATGAAAATTTGGCGAGCAAAAAAAAATCTGCTAAAATTAACGTTGTATGGACGAAATTTATATTGTAAAAACTATATTAACCATATCCTTGCTAACTTTTCCTATATATATTTGGACATGATATCATTAGTATAACAAAATATTATAATCTTATTTAATTCCGAGATTATATATATATATATATATATATATATATATATATATATATATATATATATATATAATAATCTTGGTACATTCCATGACAATAAGTATACAATACGTTTTGATAAATCCTAAGACAATAAGTATACAATACGTTTTGATAAATTCTAAGACAATACGTATACAATACATCTCTAGGTTGATGTAAAGACAATACATATACAATACGTCGTGGGGGTAATTCTAAGATTATATATATACCGATTATTGGACTGTTTTGGACTACTAACAAAGGACTACTAACATAAGAATGTTAAAAATTAATATATAAGTATTCTATGAACTTGTTTTATTTTATTCACATGTCTTATTATTATCAGAATCATTATTATTGTTATAGGTTCGTGAATCCAAGGATGACGGCCATATTTTTAATAAGCTGAAAACTTATTATTAATATACTTTTACTACCGTGAGTATATAGTCCCATTTTTAAACTCTAAAAATATTTTGGGATGAGAATACATGCATTTTATGTTTTACGCCATGGACGCAAGTACTTAAAATATATTCTACGTTGAGTTGTACCACATTGCATATCTTCCCTAATAGCTTGGTAACTAATATTTACATGCTGTAAGAACAGGTAAAAGCGAATCCTACTGATAGATCTATCTGGTTTGACAACCCCAACTGGGCTAGTCGCTCTAGTATCGTAAATGGTTGCATAGTACTTCGTTTTTACTACACTTGGTACAGTGTAGGGAGATTTCATAATAAAGGGAATATGCTACATTTATGGTTAAGTATGGTTACTAAAGCGCTCAACAACTTATAGAATATCTTTATTGAAATATTTATAACTATGAAATCTTGTGATCTATATTTATATCGATGCTAGCTTTAAACCTATATATCTCACCAACTTTTGTGTTGACTGTTTAAGCATGTTTATTCTCAGGTCCTTAAGAAAGTCTTCCGCTGTTGCATTATCTGAGCAAGCTGTGCATGGAGTCTCATGCTTTTGTTTAAATGAAGTGTTGCATTCAATAAAACCTTTGTCATGTATTATATTCGACTGTTATGTCACGTGTGTAGTATTTGAAAACCGATGTATTATGGGGATTATTTCTTAAATAATCGCCCATTTGTTTAAAACATGCATTATGTATAATAAGGGTATGTCTTTTTATGAAACGAATGCAATATTTTCTAAAATGTATCATATAAAGGTCAAATACCTCGCTATGGGACCAATGAATAACGTACCGCGTTTATAGTAATATGGGTGAGTCGTTTCAGTTGGCATCAGAGCAGAGGTCTTAGTGAACCAGAAATTGCATTAGTGTGTCTGACCGGTATTTGTTAGGATGGATTAGTGAATCTGGAATTTGACCGAACTTGTTTTTAAAAACCATTACTTATCATTTTTGGTCGCAAATTAAATATTATAACATGTAAATATTATGTGGTATATTACTAATGTGGTAGTTAATGTGTGATAGATGTCTACTTCTAGCACCAATCTCATTATCACATTCAGCGACTCCGAAGTTGAATCTCCAGCAAAAGTACCAATCATCGACTTATCTAATAACGACGATTACCCGAAGGAAGGTGTATCAATCATCTATATAACTGATGATGATGATGACCTGGAGTCGGATGCATTTTTGGAAGACTCACAATTCTCAGAGGAACCTATAATCGACAACCCAGAAATTCCAAAAGCAGAAACTAATAAAACAATTATTGTACCAAGTGCTCCCGATACTACCACACCTAGTCAATCATGTCATACCAATACTACAGAAATGTCATCTACTGAACCCCAATCAAAACCTAGACTTACCGCTGAAATACGCACTCTGACAGTAGGGAAGCGAAAATTCTATGATTTCCCAGATTTCTTTGAATTCCCAAGGAAGCCTCGTCGTTTCTAATCTGTTTTTGCAGCTATTCGACTTCACGCCTTATATAATAATATATCATGTGCTATATTTCATCTTACATATGTTTTATGTAAATAGTGGTATTGAATTATTGTAAATTATTGTACCAAAAGAATGAGCGTGAAGTATTAATGCATTAAGTTTTTCATGATAGAATATTATCATGATTGTAGTAGTTTATTTGTGTACTAGCTATTAAGTATGAACTTTAATGGGTAGGTACTATCCGAGCTACAATTATAAAACGCTAATAAGAAGAAAATGCTTTTATAATAACTGGTTCATATTATTAATATGCCACGATGTACCATTAGTTACTTGCTACATCTATAATATTCTATGTGATTAATTATCTTATATGTTTATTGAAGAAACATGGCTCGATTAAATCGAATGACGGAACAAGAAATTGAGGAGCTTATAAACCAACGCATAAACGACCGAATGCTTTGGGTCGAAGCGGCAAGAGCAGCAGCAAACAACACAAACCCTCGTGTTGGATGCTCATATAAAGCATTTCAAGGTTGCAAACCTTCATCATTCAGCGGAACAGAAGGACCAGTCGGTTTAACCCGATGGTTCGAAAAACTGGAGTCCGTATTTAAAATCAGTGGTTGTACGAAAGGGGATCGTACCAAGTATGCTTCATGCACATCACAGGATGGTGCCCTTACATGGTGGAAAAACTATGTAAAAGCTGTAGGGGGCGATGAAGCATATGATACTCCTTGGGAGGAATTGAAAAATATGCTAATCAACGAATACTGCCCAAGGAACGAGGTTAGGAAGATGGAAGCCGAGTTACGAAATCTGAAAGTTGTCGGAACAGAACTTACCAACTATAACAGGCGATTCATGGAATTAGCCTTGTTATGTCCTGAATTGGTACCAACGGAAGAGCGAAAGATTGAATTGTACAAAGATGGTCTGCCAAAGAACATCAAGGCCAATGTTACAGCATCCAAACCCAAGATAATTCATGAAGCTATCACCATGGCAAACGAGCTAATGGATCAGGTCATCCTGGATAAGAACGCACCAAATACCGATGCCAAGGTATCGGATAACAAAAGAAAGTGGGTTGGAAACCGTGATCGAGGTCACCAGCAACAATCTCTCAAGAAACAGGAAACCATGCAAGGTACGGGTAGTGATTCAAGCTCGGGTTACAAAGGGCATAATCCCTTATGTAATAGATGCCACAAACATCACACTGGTTTTTGCAATGTGGTGTGCAACAAATGTAATCGAAGGGGTCAAATTGCTGAAGATTGTTGGGTTCCTATTACAAATACAAATGGCACCAAGACTCCTACCACCAATGCAAATAGAACTGCCCTGGCTACTGTTAATTGTTACGGGTGTGGGAAACAGGGTCATATTAAGAGCCAGTGCCCGAATCCAGAGAAGAATAACGGACCTGCACGGGGAAGAGCATTTATTATTAATGCTAGAGAGGCATGTGAAGACCTGGAGCTTGTTACGGGTACGTTTACCATTAATGACTTATCAGCATCTATTATATTTGATACTGGTGCTGATAGAAGTTACATGTGTAGAGACTTTTACGCTAAATTGAATTGTTCATCATTACCTCTAGATGCTAAGTACATGATTGAGTTAGCTAATGGTAAACTAATTAAAGCCGATAAAATTTGCCGTGATTGTAAAATAAAGTTAGCCGGAGAAACATTTAAAATTGATTTGATACCCATAGAATTAGGAAGTTTTGATGTAATAGTCGGCATGGACTAGATGTCCAAAATAGGAGCTGAGGTTGTGTGTGCTAAGAAGGCAATTTGCATTCCTCGTAAGGATAAAACGGCAGTAATGATATATGGAGAGAAGGGTAACTCAAAGCTAAAACTCATTAGCTGCTTGAAAGTCCAAAAGTGCTTGAAGAAATGGTGCTATGCTATCCTAGCACATGTTAATAAAGTTGAAACGAAGGAAAAAGAGAAGAGCATCAACGACGTGCCTGTGGCAAGAGATTTTCCTGAAGTCTTTTCGGAAGAGTTGCCGGGATTACCTCCATTTAGATCTGTAGAATTTCAAATAGATCTAGTACCAGGAGATGCACCAGTGGCTCGTGCTCCATATAGACTTGCACCATCTGAGATGAAAGAGTTACAAAGCCAGTTACAAGAATTACTGGACCGTGAATTCATTCGACCGAGTACTTCACCGAAGGGAGCACCAATTTTATTCGTCAAGAAGAAATATGGATCCTTCCAAATGTGTATAGATTATCGCGAATTAAACAAGTTAACTATCAATAATCGGTACCCATTACCGAGAATTGATGACTTGTTTGATCAGCTGCAAGGATCACGTGTTTACTCCAAAATTGATCTAAGATCGGGATATCATCAGTTGCGTGTCAAACAAGAAGATATTCTGAAAACCGCATTTCGGACACGCTACGGTCATTATGAATTTTTAGTCATGCCGTTCGGGCTGAAAAATGCACCAGCTGTATTCATGGACCTCATGAATCGGGTATGCAGTCCGTATTTGGATAAGTTTGTTATCGTCTTTATTGATGATTTTCTTATTTATTCCAAAAATGAACAAGAACATGAGCAACATTTAAGGTTGGTGCTGGAACTGTTGAAGAAAGAACAGTTATACGCAAAGTTTTCTAAGTGCGCCTTTTAGTTAAAGGAAGTACAATTCCTTGGTCACATCGTGAGCAGTCAAGGAATTCAGGTCGATCCTGCGAAGGTTGAAGCCATTGAAAAATGGGAAACCCCAAAGACTTCGATGCAAATACGCCAATTTTTGGGTCTTGCTGGATATTACAGAAGGTTTATTCAAGATTTTTCACGGATAGCCAAACCATTGACAGCATTAACACACAAAGGGAAGAAGTACGAATGGACTTCTGAGCAGGAAGTTGCATTTCTATTATTGAAGATGAAGATGACTACATCGCCTATTCTATCGTTACCTGAAGGAAACGATGATTTTATAATTTATTGTGACGCCTCGCGACAAGGTTTTGGTTGTGTCCTCATGCAACGAAAGAAGGTTATTGCATATGCATCCCGACAACTGAAGGTTCATGAACAAAATTATACGACTCATGATCTAGAATTGTGAGCAGTGGTGTTTGCATTAAAGATTTGGAGACACTACTTTTACAGGGTTAAATGTATTGTGTATACCGATCATAAAAGCCTTCAACATATCTTCAACCAAAAAGAACTGAACATGAGGCAACGTAGGTGGGTCGAGCTGATAAACGACTATGATTGTGAAATTCGCTATCATCCCGGGAAAGCAAATGTAGTCACAGATGCTTTAAGCAGGAAGGAAAGAGAGCCGATCCGAGTACGAGCAATGAATATGAAGATTCGTACGAACCTCACTACACAAATTAAGGAGGCTCAACAAGGAGCTCTTTCTGAAGAAAACTTTGGAAATGAGATGCTTAAAGGGTTAGATAAACAGCTTGTTACACTGGAAGATGGAACCCGATACTTCGCTGGACGCATTTGGGTACCGAAGTTTAAAGGGTTAAGAAAACTGGTTTTGGATGAGGCACATAAGACGAGATACTCGATACATCCAGGAGCTGGAAAGATGTATCAAGATCTTAAGGCACACTTTTGGTGGCCAAATTTGAAAGCTGATATTGCAACGTACATCAGAGAATGTTTGACTTGCTCTAAAGTCAAGGCGAAACATCAGAAACCGTCAGGTCTGCTTCAACAACCAGAAATCCCAGAATGGAAATGGGAATGTATCACCATGGATTTCATCACGAAGCTACCAAAGACTGCATGAGGTTATGACACCATTTGGGTAATTGTCGATCGTCTCACCAAATCTGCACATTTCCTACCTATGAAGGAAATGGATAAGATGGAGAAATTGGTACGATTATACATGAAGGAAGTTGTTTCAAGACATGGAGTACCTATTTCCATTATATCCGATCGCGACAGTCAGTTTACGTCAAGGTTTTGGCAATCACTACATGAAGCTCTAGGGACTCGTCTAGATATGAGCACTGCATATCATCCTCAGATCGATAGGCAAAGTGAAAGGACCATTCAGACTCTTGAAGACATGCTTAGAGCATGTGTGATCAATTTCGGAAATGGATGGGATAAATATTTACCATTGGCAGAATTCTCGTATAACAACAGTTATCATACGAGTATTAATGCTGCACCATTCGAAGCACTTTAAGGAAGAAAGTGTAGATCCCCTATCTGTTGGAACGAAGTAGCTGACAGACAACTGACTGGTCCCGAGATCATACAGGAGACTACTGAAAAGATTGTGAAAATCAAGGTGAGATTGAAGACCGCCCAAAGTCGTCAAAAGAGCTATGCTGATGTTCGAAGGAAGCCGTTAGGATTTCAGGTTGATGACATGGTTATGTTAAAGGTGTCACCTTGGAAAGGTGTGATACGCTTTGGTAAGAGGGGTAAATTGAACCCAAGATACGTAGAACCATTCAAGATCATCGAACGTATTGGATCGATGGCTTATCGACTTAAGCTACCACAACAACTTTCTGGAGTACACAATACCTTTTACGTCTCGAACCTAAGGAAATTCCTTGCAAAAGAAGACCTCACTGTTCCTCTTGAAGAAATCTAAATCGACGAAAAACTGCATTTTATAGAAGAGCCTGTCGAAATCATGGATCGTGAAGTCAAACGGCTCAAGCAAAGCAACATATGTAACATCCCGCATTTTTTCGTTAAATTTATTTTAACACCGTCTTTTTTTTTAGATAATATCTTCCGTTATCTAAATTCGTACCTTTCGTTGACTAACGTTCATAATATTTCCGTTATTTAATTATAACATCACTCATTTACTCGAGCGTTTTTAAAATATTCGTTTGGTTAATTCACGCACCTTCTTTTAAACTCGAGGGACTATTGGTGTCAAGTGGGCAAACTAGTTGACTAGGTCAACTAGTCAACCCACCACTACCACCACTCATTCTTCCCTCATCTCTTTCTCTCTTTTCTCTCTTCCATTTTTGATCTCAAACACCTAAATCATTCATTAATCATCTAAATTCGATCTAGGATGCTTACAACAAAACAAATTACATATTTGGAATCCTCTCTTCATCCTCTACAATTTGATACCAATTTCATCTCGTTTGGGTAACGTTTCTAAAACACTAGATTTCTCTAAATTCGTTTTATATACTTGAAATGATGTTAGTTAGTGTCTATGGCTCGTGTATAACATGAATATATGTTTTGTTTGCTCGATTTGTTGTTTTGAGTAACTAGTTTGAACATTTGAAATGGGTTTGCTTAACCTTGCATTTTAGAAGATTAAATATTGTTTAAATGCTAAAGTCCATGTTTTAATTGTGTTACTAGTATCACTAGCTTCGTTTTGATGCGTAGGTTGATTAAGAAAACTTCAAGAACATGATTATTGATTTTTGTGAATTTTGGTTAGGGTTTGATAGACTTAAAACAAACTTTTGACGTTTGAATGCCATGAAATGTTATTAGTAAGTGTTTAGTTGTAATATATGTTTCATTACCTTCAAAACGGCACATCATGTGTGTGAATTGGATTCTCGAATCTTAAAATGCATTTTTGTGAACTTGAAACTTTGAAAATAAACCTTTAATGATCACTTGACAAGATTTTGGTTATTGTAATTGATGTTTTTGCTTGATGAAAAGTGGTTAGTTGTATTCCTTATCAAAAGAGCTTTCGAACAATATAAGATACGTGTTTTAAGTGTTTACGGTTCGTTAATTGTGTTTAAATGAAGTTTGGTTGAGACTTGAACAATTGAAACAGCCCAGGTACCTGGCCACGCCTAATGTCGCGGCGCGGCCCTCCTCTGTCACGGCGCGACAATGGCTGTGTTTGGATTCTAATCAAACTTACACTTTTACGAAATTTTTTTGCTATGCTACGCACCTCCGATTCACATGTAACTTGTTCTAACATGCTTATATATAATTAAAAACCCCAGAAAAATAGTTCGAGACCCGACCCGAACGTGTTGACTTTTTCGTTGACTTTGACCAAAGTTTGACTTTTAGTCAAACTTAACCAAACCCTTATGCAATCGTTCTAATATTATTTTATGCTTGATTCTTGCATGAAACTTGACAACGTGATTCACATGCTATATAATCGAGTCGTAACGAGCCATAGGACTAATTGAACACATTTTGCTCGACCGTGTGTCGTAACCGGTTAATTGATACAACTTACTTGTTTAGGACAAGGCTAAGCAACTTTCATGCACACGTTTACTTTGTGAAGTACATTTATACTCGTGCACTCGAGGTGAGATCATAGTCCCACCTTTTCAACAACTTTTATACTTTTAAATCGTGGGCTGAGAAACATATACTTTGTTACATCTTGTACTACTTACTTTTATGTTTTGAACACAAGTCCGATGAAACAAACATTCTACAGCGAGTTTAGAACAAAATCCTCAATTCGATTATCATTAGTTACACTTGCCGGGTGTAAGCGAGAACTTATGTTGTATGGATCCATATGGGTTTGAGAAACCCTCATTCAAACGGTTCACTACCGTTTACGAATGAAATATATTTTCAAGAAACAGTGTATGTTCTAACACTATTGTGATGGGGTTCTATGGGAGGAAATGTTAAGCATTGATAATTGGGTGCTCGCGAACAAACTTTTGGAATGTAACTTTTGGATGATCAATTTTATGGAAATACTAAATCTTGTGATTTAAAAATAACGTTTATTACCACATCTATGATTTCACCAACGTTTTTCGTTGACAGTTTTCTATATGTTTCTCAGGTTCATACTTGGTTACTTGATACATGCTTCCGTACACTTTGATTACTTGCTTGGAGTCAAGCATACATGCATACACTCTGATTTCTTGCTTGGGGTCAAGCATACATACATACATACATACGCTAGTGATAGCACCCTTGGATTCAAACTTTTGTCTACATACTTACGCTATTTATAGCAACTATGATTTTCAACTAATTATGTCGCAAGTTATTTCATTTATACATTACTACTTTTGTAAACTTAAACTTGTTGTCGATCCGTTTGGTAAACTAAACTTTGCAAGTCATGCACGTTTCAAATGAATGCGACATAATTTTGGTCAAACGCATCTCATATAGGGACTATGACCACGCAACGGGACCTAAGTTAACGGCACCGTCAATGACGATTTTGTCAGGTTGTTACAAATGGTATCAGAGCGTTGGTTGTAGGGAACTAGGATATGCATTAGTGTGTCTGACAGAGTCGTTAGGACGCATTAGTGAATCTAGACTACAACCGAATAGTTAGCCATTGCATTCTGACATACATTTGCTATAGATAGCACTTATTTGACTACTTGTGCATTATACTTGAATCATTCTTAGGCAAACTTCTTAATGGTACCAAGTTTTCATCATACGAATCCGTATTCTGCCCCTTTCTGGTAATACACGTAAATTCATGATTCATACGCGTAAGGATGACAACGACTTCATTAGTCACACTTGTTCAGGAACCCTGTCTCCCAGATTATGATTCGCCACCGTTTCAACTTACTATCGGTGTCACATCGGTGTTCCTTACTATCTACCACTTCTTGTTACTACCATCACTACTCGAGGTGAGTATCGTCATCACCATTTATCACTACGGTTGCGTACTATTTGTTATCATGACTCGTTACACTTCTCGTACCGAAATACATTATTGTTTGACTTGAACCGCATTGACGTGAACAATCATTTATACACTTCCCTCGGGGAACGCTTCTTTAGAGTTGCACTAATTCTTTCGATTCAATACGAGTCACGTTAGAGATGTCGTTACACTTTGTTCATTTTAAAACTTCACCATTATACGAAATTGAATCTATGGAGTTATGTGGGAATGGAGGTATGAGTTAGCATAATATAACGACATTCGATCAACGTGGTTATATTACGGTAAGTGATACCAAAGTTCTAATGACTCGTGATGGTGATTGGACTCGATCAACCTAATCACCACCATGTGCCATGTACATGACTTCATTTTTCTTGTTTGAACATCCGAAAACTCCGAGAATACTGATAACGACCATACCCGGGACACATCTTCGATTATTGTCGAACAATATTTATGCTTCCAAATGAATGGAAAATTCTTTCAACATCAGACGTATGTTACGCGTGTATACTATCTCCTTATCACACAGTTCTATCGATGAACTACAACATGCTTGATAAGCTCACATCGAGGCGGAAACTTCTCTCTTTACACTCGTACTTCCGTATAAGGAAATCTTCTATCTAAATTCTCAATGAAGAGAGAGACTCTTCACATTATACTAGTATTCGCCACGAGGGGGAATATTCCTAACGAACGTTTTGGGAAATCGATAAATCTTTCGTGGCGCGAATTTCTTGAGAAACTAGTTCTAACTAACGTTTTCAAGTCCTAACGAACTTGTTCAATATACCTTAAAGAGATGTACCTCGTTTCGGATCGAGATCCTCGTTTCACTTCTAGATTTTGAAGTGCCTTACAAAAAGTCTCGGGACCACGTTTAAACATGAGTACAACACATCAACCACATCCCGAAGGACCAAACAAACATACGATTTAAACCTTGGAAACCATAATACGAGTTCGTGTTATCGACTTCAAATTTACTTGAGAAAAAGTTCTTGCCTTTAGTCAAATTCTCTTACTACAAAATTTTCTTTCGTGTATTAACGCTGCACCTTTTCGAAACTTTATATGTCCGCAATTATCATTTTTCAAATTGTTGAACCGAAGTAGGTGACAAGCAAACCATCGGACCCGAACTCATTCATGAAACAACCGAAAAATTTTTCAAATTCAAGAGAGGCCCAAGACGACCCGTAGTCGCCAAAAGAGCCATGCAAATGTTAGACGTAAACCTCTCGAATTCCAAGTAGGAAACCGCATAACGTTAAAAGTAGCACCTTGAGGAGGTGTAATCCGTGTCGAGAAATGTAGAAAGCTAAATCCACGATATTTTGATCCTTTTAAAATCTTGGGGCGTTTTAGACCCGTTGCTAGCCGTTTAGATTCTCCGACTCGTTTGAGTCTCCGTTCATCCTGCAATCCACGTATCAAAATTAAAGAAGTGTCTTACCGAGCAAGAACTTGTAATTTCTTTTGATGAACTTACTGTCGATGACAAACTCAATTTCATAGGAGAACCGATTGAAATTATGGATCGTGAAACCAAACTTTAAAACAACGTAAATTCCCGAATGTCAAGGTTCGTTGAAATACTCAAGGAAGTACCTTCACTTATCCGTAGAATTGACAACGCAAGACCTCGAGGAGGAATCAACAACTACTACTTCCAGCTAAATTTCGGGACGAAATTTCTTTTAAGGTGTAGGTAATGTAACATCCCGCATTTTTCCGTTAAATTTATTTTAACACCGTCTTTTTTTTTAGATAATATCTTCTGTTATCTAAATTCGTACCTTTCATTGACTAACGTTCATAATATTTCTGTTATTTAATTATAACATCACTCGTTTACTCGAGCGTTTTTAAAATATTCGTTTGGTTAATTCACGCACCCGCTTTTAAACTCGAGGGACTATTGGCGTCAAGTGGGCAAACTAGTTGACTAGGTCAACTAGTCAACCCACCACTACCACCACTCATTCTTCCCTCATCTCTTTCTCTCTTTTCTCTCTTCCATTTTTGATCTCAAACACCTAAATCATTCATTCATCATCTAAATTCGATCTAGGAGGCTTACAACAAAACAAATTACATATTTGGAATTCTCTCTTCATCCTCTACAATTTGATACCAATTTCATCTCGTTTGGGTAACGTTTCTAAAACACTAGATTTCTCGAAATTCATTTTATATACTTGAAATGATGTTAGTTATTGTCTATGGCTCGTGTATAACATGAATATATGTTTTGTTTGCTCGATTTGTTGTTTTGAGTAACTAGTTTGAACATTTGAAATAGGTTTGCTTAACCTTGCATTTTGGAAGATTAAATATTGTTTAAATTCTAAAGTCCATGTTTTAATTGTGTTACTAGTATCACTAGCTTCGTTTTGATGCGTAGGTTGATTAAAAAACTTCAAGAACATGATTATTGATTTTTGTGAATTTTGGTTAGGGTTTGATAGACTTAAAATGAATTTTTGACGTTTTAATGCCATGAAATGTTATTAGTAAGTGTTTAGTTGTAATGTATGTTTCATTACCTTCAAAACGGCACATCATGTGTGTGAATTGGATTCCCGAATCTTAAAATGCATTTTTGTGAACTTGAAACTTTGAAAATAAACCTTTAATGATCACTTGACGAGATTTTGGTTATTGTAATTGATGTTTTTGCTTGATGAAAATTGGTTAGTTGTATTCCTTGTCAAAAGAGCTTTCCAACGATATAAGACACGTGTTTTAAGTGTTTACGGTTCGTTAATTGTGTTTAAATGAAGTTTGGTTGAGACTTGAACAATTGAAATAGCCCAGGTACCAGGCCACGCCTAATGTCGCGGCGCGGACCTCCTCTGTCGCGGTGCGGCAATGGCTGTGTTTGGATTCTGATCAAACTTACACTTTTACGAAAAATGTTTGCTATGCTACGCACCTCCGATTCACATGTAACTTGTTCTAACATGCTTATATATGATTAAAAACCCTAGAAAAATAGTTCAAGACCCGACCCGAACGTGTTGACTTTTTCATTGACTTTGACCAAAGTTTGACTTTTAGTCAAACTTAATCAAACACTTATGCAATCGTTCTAATATTATTTTATACTTGATTCTTGCATGAAACTTGACAACGTGATTCACATGCTATATAATCGAGTCGTAACGAGCCATAGGACTAATTGAACACATTTCGCCCGACCGTGTGTCGTAACCAGTTAATTGATACAACTTACTTGTTTAGGTCAAGGCTAAGCAACTTTCATGCACACGTTTATTTTGTTAAGTACATTTATACTCGTGCACTAGAGGTGAGATCATAGTCCCACCTTTTCAACAACTTTTATACTTTTAAATTGTGGGCTGAGAAACATATACTTTGTTACATCTTGTACTACTTACTTTTATGTTTTGAACACAAGTCCGATGAAACAAACATTCTACAGCGAGTTTAGAACAAAATCCTCAATTCGATTATCATTAGTTACACTTGCCGGGTGTAAGCGAGAACTTATGTTGTATGGATCCATATGGGTTTGACAAACCCTCATTCAAATGGTTCGCTACCGTTTACGAATGAAATATATTTTCGAGAAACAGTTTATGTTCTAACACTATTGTGATGGGGTTCTATGGGAGGAAATGTTAAGCATTGATAATTGGGTGCTCGCGAACAAACTTTTGGAATGTAACTTTTGGATGATCAATTTTATGGAAATACTAAATCTTGTGATTCAAAAATAACATTTATTACCACATCTATGATTTCACCAACGTTTTTCGTTGACAGTTTTCTATATGTTTCTCAGGTTCATACTTGGCTACTTGATACATGCTTCTGCACACTTTGATTACTTGCTTGGAGTCAAGCATACATGCATACACTCTAATTTCTTGCTTGGGGTCAAGCATACATACATACATACGCTAGTGATAGCACCCTTGGATTCAAACTTTTGTCTACATACTTACGCTATTTATAGCAACTGTGATTTTCAACTAATTATGTCGCAAGTTATTTCATTTATACATTACTACTTTTGTAAACTTAAACTTGTTGTCGATCCGTTTGGTAAACTAAACTTTGCAAGTCATGCACGTTTCAAATGAATGCGATATAATTTTGGTCAAACACATCTCATATAGGGACTATGACCACGCAACGGGACCTAAGTTAACGGCGCCATCAATGATGATTTTGTCGGGTCATTACAGATGGTATCTGAGCGTTGGTTGTAGGGAACTAGGATATGCATTAGTGTGTCTGACAGAGTCGTTAGGACGCATTTGTGAATCTAGACTACAACTGGATAGTTAGCCATTGCATTCTGACATACATTTGCTATAGATAGCACTTATTTGACTACTTGTGCATTATACTTGAATCATTATTAGGAAAACTTCTTAATGGTACCAAGTTTTCATCATACGAATCCGTATCACTTTCTGGTAATACACGTAAATTCATGATTCATACGCGTAAGGATGACGACGACTTCATTAGTCACACTTGTTCGGGAACCCTGTCTCCCAGATTATGATTTGCCACCATTTCAACTTACTATCGGTGTCACACCGGTGTTCCTTAATATCTACCACTTCTTGTTACTACCATCACTACTCGAGGTGAGTATCGTCATCACCATTTATCACTACGATTGCGTACTATTCGTTATCATGATTCGTTACACTTCTCGTACTGAAATACATTATTGTTTGACTTGAACCGCATTGACGTGAACAATCATTTATACACTTCCCTCGGGGAACGCTTCTTTAGAGTTGCACTAATTCTTTCGATTCAATACGAGTCACGTTAGAGACATCGTTATATTTTGTTCATTTTAAAACTTCACGATTATACGAACTTGAATCTATGGAGTGATGTGGGAATGAAGGTATGAGTTAGCGTAATATAACGACACTCGATCAACATGGTTATATTACGGTAAGTCATACCAAAGTTCTAATGACTCGTGATGGTGATTGGACTCGATCAACCTAATCACCACCATGTGCCATGTACATGACTTCATTTTTCTTGTTTGAACATCCGAAAACTCCGAGAATACTGATAACGACCATACCCGGGACACATCTTCGATTATTGTCGAACAATATTTATGCTTCCAAATGAATGACAAATTCTTTCAAATCAGACGTATGTTACACGTGTATACTATCTCGTTATCGCACAGTTCTATCGACGAACTACAACATGCTTGATATGCTCACATCGAGGTGGAAACTTCTCTCGCTTTACACTCGTACTTCCGTAAAAGGAAATCTTCTATCTAAATTCTCAATAGAGAGAGAGAGACTCTTCACATTATACTAGTATTCACCACGAGGGGGAATATTCCTAACGAACGTTTTGGGAAACCGATAAATCTTTCATGGCGCGAATTTCTTGAGAAACTTGTTCTAACTAACGTTTTCAAGTCCTAACAAACTTGTTCAATATACCTTAAAGAGATGTACCTCGTTTCGGACCGAGATCCTCGTTTCACTTCTAGATTTTGAAGTGCCTTACAAAAAGTCTCTAGACCACATTTAAACATGAGTACAACACATCAACCACATCCCGAAGGACCAAACAAACATACGATTCAAACCTTGGAAACCATAATACGAGTTCGTGTTATCGACTTCAAATTTACTTGAGAAAAAGTACTTGCCTTTAGTCAAATTCTCTTACTACAAAATTTTCTTTCGTGTATTAACGCCGCACCTTTTCGAAACTTTATATGTCCGCAATTATCATTTTGCAAATTGTTGAACCGAAGTAGGTGACAAGCAAACCACCGGACCCGAACTCATTCATGAAACAACCAAAAAATTATTCAAATTCAAGAGAGGCCCAAGACGACCCATAGTAGCCAAAGGAGCCATGCAATTGTTAGACGTAAACCTCTCGAATTCCAAGTGGGAAATCGTGTAACGTTAAAAGTCGCACCTTGAGGAGGTGTAATCCATTTCGAGAAACGTAGAAAGCTAAATCCGCGATATTTTGATCCTTTTAAAATCTTGGGGCGTTTTGGACCCGTTGCTAGCCGTTTAGATTCTCCGACTCGTTTAAGTCTCCGTTCATCCTGCAATCCATGTATCAAACTTAAAGAAGTGTCTTACCGAGCAAGAACTTGTTATTTCTTTTGATGAACTTACTGTCGATGACAAACTCTACTTCATAGGAGAACCGATTGAAATTATGGATCGTGAAACCAAACTTTAAAACAACGTAAAATCCCGAATGTCAAGGTTCGTTGAAATGCTCAAGGAAGTACCTTCACTTATCCGTAGAATTGACAACGCAAGACCTCAAGGAAGAATCAACAACTACTACTTCCAACTAAATTTCAGGACGAAATTTCTTTTAAGGTGTAGGTAATGTAACATCCCGCATTTTTCCGTTAAATTTATTTTAACACCGTCTTTTTTTTAGATAATATCTTCCGTTATCTAAATTCGTACCTTTCGTTGACTAATGTTCATAATATTTCCGTTATTTAATTATAACATCACTCGTTTACTCGAGCATTTTTAAAATATTCGTTTGGTTAATTCACGCACCCGCTTTTAAACTCGAGGGACTATTGGCGTCAAGTGGGCAAACTAGTTGACTAGGTCAACTAGTCAGCCCACCACTACCACCACTCATTCTTCCCTCATCTCTTTCTCTCTTTTCACTCTTCCATTTTTGATCTCAAACACCCAAATCATTCATTCATCATCTAAATTCGATCTAGGAGGCTTACAACAAAACAAATTACATATTTGGAATACTCTCTTCATCCTCTACAATTTGATACCAATTTTATCTCGTTTGGGTAACGTTTCTAAAACACTAGATTTCTCTAAATTCGTTTTATATACTTGAAATGATGTTAGTTAGTGTCTATGGCTCGTGTATAACATGAATATATGTTTTGTTTGCTCGATTTGTTGTTTTGAGTAACTAGTTTGAACATTTAAAATGGGTTTGCTTAACCTTGCATTTGGAAGATTAAATGTTGTTTAAATGCAAAAGTCCATGTTTTAATTGTGTTACTAGTATCACTAGCTTCGTTTTGATGCGTAGGTTGATTAAGAAAACTTCAAGAGCATGATTACTGATTTTTGTGAATTTTGGTTAGGGTTTGATAGATTTAATATGAAATTTTGACGTTTGAATGCCATGAAATGTTATTAGTAAGTGTTTAGTTGTAATGTATGTTTCATTACCTTCAAAACGGCACATCATGTGTGTGAATTGGATTCCCGAATCTTAAAATGCATTTTTGTGAACTTGAAACTTTGAAAATAAACCTTTAATGATCACTTGATGATATTTCGGTTATTGTAATTGATGTTTTTGCTTGATGAAAAGTGGTTAGTTGTATTCCTTATCAAAAGAGCTTTCCAACGATATAAGATACGTGTTTTAAATTTTTCCGGTTCGTTAATTGTGTTTAAATGAAGTTTGGTTGAGACTTGAACAATTGAAATAGCCCAGGTACCAGGCCACGCCTAATGTCGCGGCGCGGCCCTCCTCTGTCGCGGTGCGGCAATGGCCATGTTTGGATTCTGATCAAACTTACACTTTTACGAAAAATGTTTGCTATGCTACGCACCTCCGATTCACATGTAACTTGTTCTAACATGCTTATATATGATTAAAAACCCCAGAAAAATAGTTCGAGACCCGACCCGAACGTGTTGACTTTTTCGTTGACTTTGACCAAAGTTTGACTTTTAGTCAAACTTAACCAAACACTTATGCAATCGTTCTAATATTATTTTATACTTGATTCTTGCATGAAACTTGACAACGTGATTCACATGCTATATAATCGAGTCGTAACGAGCCATAGGACTAATTGAACACATTTCGCCCGACCGTGTGTCGTAACCAGTTAATTGATACAACTTACTTGTTTAGGTCAAGGCTAAGCAACTTTCATGCACACGTTTACTTTGTGAAGTACATTTATACTCGTGCACTCGAGGTGAGATCATAGTCCCACCTTTTCAACAACTTTTATATACTTTTAAATCGTGGGCTGAGAAACATATACTTTGTTACATCTTGTACTACTTACTTTTATATTTTGAACACAAGTCCGATGAAACAAACATTCTACAGCGAGTTTAGAACAAAATCCTCAATTCGATTATCATTAGTTACACTTGTCGGGTGTAAGCGAGAACTTATGTTGTATGGATCCATATGGGTTTGACAAACCCTCATTCAAACGGTTCGCTACCGTTTACGAATGAAATATATTTTTGAGAAACAGTGTATGTTCTAACACTATTGTGATGGGGTTCTATGGGAGGAAATGTTAAGCATTGATAATTGGGTGCTCGCGAACAAACTTTTGGAATGTAACTTTTAGATGATCAATTTTATGGAAATACTAAATCGTGTGATTCAAAAATAACGTTTATTACCACATCTATGATTTCACACTTTGTTGACAGTTTTCTATATGTTTCTCAGGTTCATACTTGGCTACTTGATACATGCTTCCGCACACTTTGATTACTTGCTTGGAGTCAAGCATACATGCATACACTCTGATTTCTTGCTTGGGGTCAAGCATACATACATACATACGCTAGTGATAGCACCCTTGGTTTCAAACTTTTGTCTACATACTTACGCTATTTATAGCAACTGTGATTTTCAACTAATTATGTCGCAAGTTATTTCATTTATACATTACTACTTTTTTAAACTTAAACTTGTTGTCGATCAGTTTGGTAAACTAAACTATGAAAGTCATGCACGTTTCAAATGAATGCGACATAATTTTGGTCAAACGCGTCTCATATAGGGACTATGACCACGCATCGGGACCTAAGTTAACGGCGCCGTCAATGACGATTTTGTCGGGTCGTTACAACATACCTATAGTTAGGGTTCGTTGGAATACTCGAAGAGGTCCTGAGTTCACTTGGGAAAGAGAGGACCAGATGAAACAGAAATATCCACAGCTGTTTACAAACACCGCCCATTGAATAGGTATTACTTCAAATTTCGGGATGAAATTTCTTTAACGGGTAGGTACTGTCATGACCCGGATTTTTCCATGATTATATATTGAACAATATTAATATCTACATGATTACATGTTTCCAACATATTAAGCAATCAAACTTTTTAAGACTTGATTAATTGAAACGAATTTTATGTAAACGTGTGACCACCCAACTTGTTCGATGATTCACGAACGTTATAACTTGTAAATAACATGATAATATATATATATATATATATATATGAACTTATACATATATTTAACATGATGAAATGATAATTAAGTATCTCATTAAGTATAATAACAATGAACTATATACATAAAATGAGACTACTAACTTAAGGATTCCGAAACGATATATATACGTAACGATTATCGTTGTAATAACGTCTTAATATTTATATATCGTATTAAGATATATTAACACACTATGTTATCATGATAATATAAAAATTTAACATCCCATTAGATATAATAACAATGGGATTAATTACATTTAACAAGGTCGTTAACTTAAAGGTTTCGAAACAACACTTACATGTAACGACTAACGATGATTTAACGACTCAGTTAAAATGTATATATATAGTGTATTAAGATGTATTAATACACATTTGAAGGTCTTCAATACATATATCAAAACACTCTTACTTAACAAAAATAATCACAATTGTATTCCCATTTGTTTTCATCAAGAATTCTACTCGTATGCGCTCGGTATTTGCACTCGTATTATACCCAGCTTCTAGATGTATTTACTATTGGTATATACCAATAAAAATCTGCTCCTTAGTAGCCTTAAATGATTAAGGAACATGTGGAACCAACCATTTGTCAAGTAGCATGAATTATTTAGCAAGAAAACAAAATTAGGAATCTTTTCTTTCTTTATAAACTAAAAACATTTTTATGCATACACACCATTTCTTCATTCCATTTTCTCATACTTACACTCCCAATTCTCTCTCAAAATACTCCTAACTTCATACTTGATCATCTCCAAGTATTTTCCCCATCATTTAGCTTCAATTACAAGCTTTAATCATCATAAAAACAACCTAGAATTAAGAAGTTGCAAGATTACTTTCAATATTTTTAATCCAATCCAACAACTCATCAAAGATCAAGAACTTCCATCTAATCTTAGTAACTTTTCATTCTTAATCAAGGTAATAATCATATCCAAGCTTTGGTTTAATTCCTATAAACATAACTACCTTAAATCAAGTAGTAATCTTACTTGAACTTGTTTTCGTGTCATGATTCTGCTTCAAGAACTTCCAAGCCATCAAAGATCCTTTGAAGCTCAAGTTATTCTCTCATCATTTCCAGTAAGTTTACCTACTATACTTGAGGTAGTAATGATGTTCATAATATCATTCGATTCATATATATATAACTATCTTATTCGAAGATTTAAACTTGTAATCACTAGAACATAGTTTAGTTAATTCTAAACTTGTTCGCAAATAAAGTTAATCCTTCTAACATAACTTTTAAAATCCACTAAACACATGTTCTATATCTATATGATATGCTAACTTAATGATTTAAAACCTGTAAACACGAAGAACACCGTAAAACCGGACATACACCGTCGTAGTAAAACCAGGGGCTGTTTTGGGTTGGATAATTAAAAACTATGATAAACTTTGATTTAAAAGTTGTTCTTCTGAGAAAATGATATTTCTTATGAACATGAAACTATATCCAAAAATCATGGTTAAACTCAAAGTGGAAGTATGTTTTTCAAAATGGTCATCAAGATGTCGTTTTTCGACGGAAATGACTATCTCTTTCAAATATGACTTGTAACCTGTAACTCCGACTATAAACCACTACTGTTTCAGTTTAGTTCTAAATACTACAGTACATTATGAAACCATAGCAATTTGATTCACTTTAAACGGAGTTGTAATGAATATTTGGCGAGCAAAACAAAATCTGCTAAAATTAACGTTGTATGGACGAAATTTATATTGTAAAAACTATATTAACTATATCCTTGCTAACTTTTCCTATATATATTTGGACATGTTATCATTAGTATAACAAAATATTATAATCTTAGTTATTTCCGAGATTGTATATATATATATATATATATATATATATATATATATATATATATATATATATATATATATATATATTATAATCTTGGTACATTCCATGACAATAAGTATACAATATGTTTTGATAAATCCTAAGACAATAAGTATACAATACGTTTTGATAAATTCTAAGACAATACATATACAATACGTCTCTGGGTTGATGCAAAGACAATACGTATACAATACGTCGTGAGGTACTTCTAAGATTATATATATACCGATTATTGGACTGTTGGACATTTCGGACTATTTTGGACTACTAACAAATGACTAATAACATAAAAATGTTAAAAATTAATATATAAGTATTCTATGAACTTATTTTATTTTATTCACATGTTGTATTATTATCTGAATCATTATTATTGTTATAGGTTCGTGAATCCAAGGACGACGGCCATATTTTTAATAAGCTAAAAACTTATTATTAATATACTTTTACTACCGTGAGTATATAGTCCCATTTTTAAACTCTAAAAATATTTTAGGATGAAAATAAATGCATTTTATTTTTTACGTCATGGACGCAAGTACTTAAAATATATTCTACGTTGAGTTGTACCATATTGCATATCTTCCCTAATAGCTTGGTAACTAATATTTACATATTGTAAGAACATGTAAGCGCGAATCCTATTGATAGATCTATCAGGTTTGACAACCCCAACCGGACTAGTCGCTCTAGTATCGTAAACGGTTACATAGTACTTCATTTTTACTACACTTGGTACAGTGTAGGGAGATTTCATAATAAAGGGAATATGCTACATTTATGGTTAAGTATGGTTACCGAAGCGCTCAACAACTTATAGAATATCTTTATTGAAATATTTATAACTATGAAATCTTGTGGTCTATATTTATATCGATGCTAGCTTTAAACCTATATATCTCACCAACTTTTGTGTTGACTGTTTAAGCATGTTTATTCTCAGGTCCTTAAGAAAGTCTTCCGCTGTTGCATTATCTGAGCAAGCTGTGCATGGAGTCTCATGCTTTTGTTTAAATGAAGTGTTGTATTCAATAAAACCTTTTTCATGTATTATATTCGACTGTTATGTCACGTGGGTAGTATTTGGAAACCGATGTATTATGGGGATTATTTCTTAAATAATCTCCCATTTGTTTAAAACATGCATTATGTATAATAGGGGTGTGTCTTTTTATGAAACGAATGCAATATTTTCTAAAATGTATCATATAGAGGTCAAATACCTCTCTATAGAACCAACGAATAACGTACCGCGTTTATAGTAGTATGGACGAGTCGTTTCATAAAGACTGATAGTGCTCCAAATGAACATATATTTAGTCACAATATCATCCCAATATGTAAAGTTTTTAGTTGTAATTATTCTATTTTTAGTTGTAATCGTTTAAATAAATAAATGCGAAGACGAAGCACGAAGATTGAAGAATTGAAGAAAAAGTGCCACTAAAGCTGGAAAAGTGCCACTAAAGCCATAGTTGAAATGTCCCGTTCTTATTGATTAAAAACGCTCCATATTAATTGATTTTGTTGCGAGGTTTTGACCTCTATATGAGACGTTTTTCAAAGACTGCATTCATTTTAAAACAAACCATAACCTTTATTTCATCAATAAAGGTTTAAAAAGCTTTACGTAGATTATCAAATAATGATAATCTAAAATATCCTGTTTACACACGACTATTACATAATGATTTACAATACAAATATGATACAACGAAATAAGTTTCTTGAATGCAATTTTTACACAATATCATACAAGCATGGACTCCAGATCTTGTACTTATTTAAGTATGCGACAGCGGAAGCTCTTAATAATCACCTGAGAATAAATATGCTTAAAACGTCAACAAAAATTGTTGGTGAGTTATAGGTTTAACCTATATATATCAAATCGTAACAATAGACCACAAGATTTCATATTTCAATATACATCCCATACATAGAGATAAAAATCATTCATATGGTGAACACCTGGTAACCGACATTAACAAGATGCATATATAAGAATATCCCCATCATTCCGGGACACCCTTCGGATATGATATAAATTTCGAAGTACTAAAGCATCCGGTACTTCGGATGGGGTTTGTTAGGCCCAATAGATCTATCTTTAGGATTCGCGTCAATTAGGGTGTCTGTTCCCTAATTCTTAGATTACCAGACTTAATAAAAAGGGGCATATTCGATTTCGATAATTCAACCATAGAATGTAGTTTCACGTACTTGTGTCTATTTTGTAAATTATTTATAAAACATACATGTATTCTCATCCCAAAAATATTAGATTTTAAAAGTGGGACTATAACTCACTTTCATAGATTTTTACTTCGTCGGGAAGTAAGACTTAGCCACTGGTCGATTCACGAACCTATAACAAATATGTACATATATATCAAAGTATGTTCAAAATATATTTACAACACTTTTAATACATTTTGATGTTTTAAGTTCATTAAGTCAGCTGTCCTCGTTAGTAACCTACAACTAGTTGTCCACAGTTAGATGTACAGAAATAAATCGAAATATATTATCTTGAATCAATCCACGACCCAGTGTATACATATCTCAGTATTGATCACAACTCAAACAATATATATTTTGGAATCAACCTCAACCCTGTATAGCTAACTCCAACATTCACATATAGAGTGTCTATGGTTGTTCCGAAATATATATAGATGTGTCGACATGATAGGTCGAAACATTGTATACGTGTCTATGGTATCTCAAGATTACATAATATACAATACAAGTTGATTAAGTTATGGTTGGAATAGATTTGTTACCAATTTTCACGTAGCTAAAATGAGTAGTTTTTAACAATTTTGTTTTGCTCGCCATTTCTTCGTTTCTAATCCGTTTTGAGTGATTTAAGCGGCCACGGTTTCGTATTGAACTTGAATTTATGGATCTAAACAGAAAAGGTATAGGTTTATAGTCGGAAATACAAGTTACAAGTCATTTTTGAAAGAGGTAGTCATTTCCGTCGAAAGAACGACATCTTGATGACTGTTTTGAAAAACATACTTTCACTTTGAGTTTAACCATGATTTTTGGATATGGTTTCATGTTCATAAGAAAAATCATTTTCCCAGAAGTATAGCTTTTAAATCAAAGTTTTTCATAGTTTTTAATTATCCAAACTAAAACAGCCCCCGGTTGTAACTACGACGGCGTAAATCCGGTTTTATGGTGTTTATCGTGTTTCCGGGTTTTAAATCATTAAGTTAGCATATGATATAGATATATATCATGTGTATAGTTTATTTTGAAAGTGTAGTTAGAAGGATTAACTTTATTTGCGAACAAGTTTAGAATTAACTAAACTATGTTCTAGTGATTACTAGTTTACCACTTCGAATATGATAGCTTTTTATGTATGAATTGAATGATGTTATGAACATCATTACTACCTTAAGTTCCTTGGATAAAGATACTGGAAAATAGAAAAATGGATCTAGCTTCAACGGATCCTTGGATGGCTCGAAGTTCTTGAAGTAGAATCATGACACGAAAATAAGTTCAAGTAAGATCATCACTTGAAATAAAATCATTATAGTTATAGAAATTGTACCAAAGTTTGAATATGATTATTAACTTGTATTAGAATGATAACCTACTGTAAGAAACAAAGATTTCTTGAGGTTGGATGATCACCTTACAAGATTGGAAGTGAGCTAGCAAACTTGAAAGTATTCTTGATTTTATGTAACTAGAACTTGTAGAATTTATGAAGAACACTTAGAACTTGAAGATAGAACTTGAGAGAGATCAATTAGATGAAGAAAAGTGAAGAATGAAAGTGTTTGTAGGTGTTTTTGGTCATTGGTGTATGGATTAGATATAAAGGATATGTAATTTTATTTTCATGTAAATAAGTCATGAATGATTACTCATATTTTTGTAATTTTATGAGATATTTCATGCTAGTTTCCAAATGATGGTTCCCACATGTGTTAGGTGACTCACATAGGCTGCTAAGAGCTGATCATTGGAGTGTATATACCAATAGTACATACATCTAAAAGCTGTGTATTGTACGAGTACGAATACGGGTGCATACGAGTAGAATTGTTGATGAAACTGAACGAGGATGTAACTGTAAGCATTTTTGTTAAGTAGAAGTATTTTGATAAGTCTCTTGAAGTCTTTCAAAAGTGTATGAATACATATTAAAACACTACATGTATATACATTTTAACTGAGTCGTTAAGTCATCGTTAGTCGTTACATGTAAGTGTTGTTTTGGAACCTTTAGGTTAACGATCTTGTTAAATGTTGTTAACCCAATGTTTATAATATCAAATGAGATTTTAAATTATTATATTATCATGATAATATGATGTATGAATATCTCTTAATATGATATATATACATTAAATGTCATTACAACGATAATCGTTACATATATGTCTCGTTTCAAAATCATTAAGTTAGTAGTCTTGCTTTTACATATGTAGTTCATTGTTAATATACTTAATGATATGTTTACTTATCATAATATCATGTTAACTATATATATATCCATATATATGTCATCATATAGTTTTTACAAGTTTGAACGTTCGTGAATCACCGGTCAACTTGGGTGGTCAATTGTCTATATGAAACCTATTTCAATTAATCAAGTCTTAATAAGTTTGATTGCTTAACATGTTGGAAACACTTAATCATGTAAATAACAATTTCATTTAATGTATATAAACATGGAAAAGTTCGGGTCACTACAGTACCTACCCGTTAAATAAATTTCGTCCCGAAATTTTAAGCAGTTGGAGGTGTTGACGTATCTTCTGGAAATAAGTGCGGGTATTTCTTCTTCATCTGATCTTCTCGTTCCCAGGTGAACTCGGGTCCTCTACGAGCATTCCATCGAACCTTAACAATTGGTATCTTGTTTTTTTTAAGTCTTTTAACCTCACGATCCATTATTTCGACGGGTTCTTCGATGAATTGAAGTTTTTCGTTGATTTGGATTTCATCTAATGGAATAGTGAGATCTTCTTTAGCAAAACATTTCTTCAAATTCGAGACGTGGAAAGTGTTATGTACAGCCGCGAGTTGTTGAGGTAACTCAAGTCGGTAAGCTACTGGTCCGACACGATCAATAATCTTGAATGGTCCAATATACCTTGGATTTAATTTACCTCATTTACCAAATCGAACAACGCCTTTCCAAGGTGCAACCTTAAGCATGACCATCTCTCTAATTTCAAATTCTATATCTTTTCTTTTAATATCGGCGTAGCTCTTTTGTCGACTTTGGGCGGTTTTCAACCGTTGTTGAATTTGGATGATCTTCTCGGTAGTTTCTTGTATTATCTTCGGACCCATAATCTGTCTATCCCCCACTTCACTCCAACAAATTGGAGACCTGCACTTTCTACCATAAAGTGCTTCAAATGGCGCCATCTCAATGCTTGAATGGTAGCTGTTGTTGTAGGAAAATTCCGCTAACGGGAGATGTCGATCCCAACTGTTTCCGAAATCAATAACACATGCTCGTAGCATGTCTTCAAGTGTTTGTATCGTCCTTTCACTTTGCCCATCAGTTTGTGGATGATAGGCAGTACTCATGTCTAGACGAGTTCCTAATGCTTGCTGTAATGTCTGCCAGAATCTTGAAATAAATTTGCCATCCCTATCAGAGATAATAGAGATTGGTATTCCATGTCTGGAGACAACTTCCTTCAAATACAATCGTGCTAACTTCTCCATCTTGTCATCTTCTCTTATTGGCAGGAAGTGTGCTGATTTGGTGAGACGATCAACTATTACCCAAATAGTATCAAAACCACTTGCAGTCCTTGGCAATTTAGTGATGAAATCCATGGTAATGTTTTCCCATTTCCATTCCGGGATTTTGGGTTGTTGAAGTAGAACTGATGGTTTCTGATGCTCCGCTTTGACCTTAGAACACGTTAAACATTCCCCTACGTATTTAGCAACATCGACTTTCATACCTGGCCACCAAAAATGTTTCTTGAGATCCTTGTACATCTTCCCCGTTCCAGGATGTATTGAGTATCTGGTTTTATGAGCTTCTCTAAGTACCATTTCTCTCATATCTCCAAATTTTGGTACCCTAATCCTTTCAGCCCTATACCGGGTTCCATCTTCCCGAATATTAAGATGCTTCTCCGATCCTTTGGGTATTTCATTCTTTAAATTTCCCTCTTTTAAAACTCCTTGTTGCGCCTCCTTTATTTGAGTAGTAAGGTTATTGTGAATCATTATATTCATAGATTTTACTCGAATGGGTTCTCTGTCCTTTCTACTCAAAGCGTCGGCTACCACATTTGCCTTCCCCGGGTGGTAACGAATCTCAAAGTCGTAATCATTCAACAATTCAATCCACCTACGCTGCCTCATATTCAGTTGTTTCTGATTAAATATGTGTTGAAGACTTTTGTGGTCGGTATATATAATACTTTTGACCCCATATAAGTAGTGCCTCCAAGTCTTTAATGCAAAAACAACCGCGCCTAATTCTAAATCATGCGTCGTATAATTTTGTTCGTGAATCTTCAATTGTCTAGAAGCATAAGAAATCACCTTCGTTCGTTGCATTAATACACAACCGAGACCTTGCTTTGATGCGTTACAATAAATCACAAAATTATCATTCCCTTCAGGAAATGACAATATAGGTGCCGTAGTTAGCTTTTTCTTCAATAACTGGAACGCTTTCTCTTGTTCATCCTTCCATTCAAATTTCTTCCCTTTATGCGTTAATGCAGTCAAGGGTTTTGCTATTCTGGAAAAGTCTTGGATGAACCTTCTGTAGTAACCAGCTAGTCCTAAAAACTGGCGTATGTGTTTCGGAGATTTCGGGGTTTTCCACTTTTCAACAGTTTCTATCTTTGCCGGATCCACCTTAATACCTTCTTTGTTCCCTATGTGACCGAGGAATTGAACTTCTTCCAACCAAAATGCACACTTTGAAAACTTAGCGTACAATTCTTCCTTCCTCAATACTTCTAACACCTTTCTCAAATGTTCACCGTGTTCTTGGTCATTCTTTGAGTAAATAAGTATGTCATCAATGAAAACAATGACAAACTTGTCAAGGTATGGTCCACACACTCGGTTCATAAGGTCCATGAACATAGCTGGTGCATTAGTTAAACCAAACGGCATGACCATAAACTCATAATGACCGTAACGTGTTCTGAAAGCAGTCTTTGGAATATCATCTTCTTTCACCCGCATTTGATGATACCCGGAATGTAAGTCAATCTTTGAATAAACAGACGAGCCTTGTAGTTGATCAAATAAGTCGTCGATTCTCGGTAGTGAGTAGCGGTTCTTGATGGTAAGTTTGTTCAACTCTCGGTAGTCGATACACAACCTGAATGTACCATCTTTCTTCTTGACAAACAAAACAGAAGCTCCCCACGGTGATGTGCTTGGTCGAATGAAACCACACTCTAAAAGTTCTTGTAATTGGCTTTGCAGTTCTTTCATCTCGCTGGGTGCGAGTCTGTAAGGAGCACGAGCTATTGGTGCAGCTCCTGGTACAAGATCTATTTGAAATTCAACGGATCGATGTGGGGGTAATCCCGGTAATTCTTTCGGAAATACATCGGGAAATTCTTTTGCGACGGGAACATCATTGATGCTCTTTTCCTTAGTTTGTACTTTCTCGATGTGTGCTAGAACAGCATAGCAACCTTTTCTTATTAGTTTTTGTGCCTTCAAATTACTAATAAGATGTAGCTTCGTGTTGCCCTTTTCTCCGTACACCATTAAGGGTTTTCCTTTTTCTCGTATAATGCGAATTGCATTTTTGTAACAAACGATCTCTGCTTTCACTTCTTTCAACCAGTCCATACTGATTATCACATCAAAACTCCCTAACTCTACTGGTATCAATTCAATCTTAAATGTGTCGCTAACCAGTTTAATTTCTCGATTCCGACATATATTATCTGCTGAAATTAATTTACCATTTGCTAATTCGAGTAAAAATTTACTATCCAAAGGCGTCAATGGACAACTTAATTTAGCACAAAAATCTCTACTCATATAGCTTCTATCCGCACCCGAATCAAATAAAACGTAAGCAGATTTATTGTCAATAAGAAATGTACCCGTAACAAGCTCCGGGTCTTCCTGTGCCTCTGCCGCATTAATATTGAAAACTCTTCCGCGGCCTTGTCCATTCGTGTTCTCCTGGTTCGGGCAATTTCTAATAATGTGGCCCAGTTTTCCACATTTATAACAAACTACATTGGCATAACTTTCTCTGACACTACTTGCTCCGCCATTACTCGTTCCGACACCATTTGTTCCTTTCGTTCTGTTAACCCCTAGTCCGTAGACCTCACACTTCGCCGCGCTATGACCATTTCTTTTACACTTGTTGCAAAATTTGGTGCAGAACCCCGAGTGATACTTTTCACACATTTAGCATAGTTGCTTCTGATTGTTGTTGTTGTTGCAGTTATTATTGTTGTTAGGATGATTGTTATAGTTGCTGTTGCTGTTGTTGTTGTTGTTGTTGTTGTTGTTGTTGGGCCGTTTGTTGTAGTTGCGATTGATGTTGCGATTGTTGGGATAGTTGTTGCGATTATTGTTGTAATTGCTGTTGTTGTTGTATTGGTGATTCTTATCACCGTTTTCCTCCCACTTTCTTTTGACTTGCTTCACATTGGCCTCTTCAGCAGTCTGTTCTTTAATTCTTTCTTCAATATGGTTCACTAGTTTGTGAGCCATTCTACATGCCTGTTGTATGGAGGCGGGCTCGTGTGAACTTATATCTTCTTGGATTCTTTCCGGTAATCCTTTCACAAACGCGTCGATCTTCTCTTCCTCATCTTCGAACGCTCCCGGACACAATAGGCACAATTCTGTGAATCGTCTTTCGTACGTGGTAATATCAAATCCTTGGGTTCGTAACCCTCTAAGTTCTGTCTTGAGCTTATTGACCTCGGTTCTGGGACGGTACTTCTCGTTCATCAAGTGCTTGAATGCTGACCACGGTAGTGCATAAGCATCATCTTGTCCCACTTGCTCTAGATGGGTATTCCACCATGTTAACGCAGAACTTGTGAAGGTATGCATAGCGTACTTCACTTTGTCCTCTTCAGTACACTTACTTATGGTAAAAACCGATTCGACCTTCTCGGTCCACCGTTTCAATCCGATCGGTCCTTCGGTTCCATCAAATTCCAAAGGTTTGCAGGCAGTGAATTCTTTGTAGGTGCATCCTACACGATTTCCTGTACTGCTAGATCCAAGGTTATTGTTGTTATGTAGCGCAGCCTGTACTGCGGCTATGTTTGAAGCAAGAAAGGCACGAAATTCCTCTTCGCTCATATTCAAGGTGTGTCGAGTAGTTGGTGCCATTTCCCGTTAAGTTCATACTTAGTAGCTAATATACAATTCAACTACTACAATTCTATATGAAAAACTGATTATAAAATATTTCGCGTTCAAACTTTTACACAATATTTTACAAACTTACAATACCGCTTATTTTACATATAGCATGAAATATATCACACAATAAATTTGATACAAGATGGTTGTGAAGATAATTCTAGCTAGTACACAAGTCGTTCAGCAAAGGCAATAAAGACACGTAATTCATACATCCAGAAACAAGTCATGTATTCTGGTTTTACTAGGACTACTTCCCATCCTTGGTCTTGTGGAACATAACCATTATGGCCGTTGATAAGACAGCGTGTTGTAACGTCATCAAAGGGACGAGGGTTACGTAATGTCCAACAGTCCTGTAACAATCTAAAAACCTCATTTCTTACCCCAATTACCGACTCCGTCACTTGTGGGAACGTTTTGTTTAATAGTTGTAGCCCGATGTTCTTGTTCTCACTTTGGTGAGAAGCGAACATTACTAACCCGTAAGCATAACATGCTTCTTTATGTTGCATGTTAGCTGCTTATTCTAAATCACGAAGTCCTATATTCGGATATATTGAGTCAAAATAATTTCTTAACTCGTTGCGTAAAATAGCATTTGGGTTCCCCACAATATATGCGTTAAAGTAAACACATCGTAACTTATGGATTTGCCAATGTGATATCCCCCATCTTTTGAACGAAAGCCTTTTATAAACCAAGGCATTCTTGGAACGTTCTTTGAATGTCTTACAAACTGATCTCGCCTTAAATAGTTGTGCCGAGGAATTCTGACCGACTCTAGACAAGATTTCATCAATCATGTCTCCGGGTAGGTCTCTTAAAATATTGGGTTGTCTATCCATTTTGTGTTTTTATACTGTAAAATAGACAAGAGTTAGATTCATAAAAAAAATACTTATTAATACAAGCAATTTTTACATATATCATAAAGCATAAGCACACTATATTACATATATTACACCACACGAATACAACTATCTTATTCCGATTCGCTCGTTTCTTCTTCTTCGGTTTTGGTTCGTTTTGCCAAGTTTCTAGGGATATATGATGTTCCCCTAATACGAGCCGTTGTTTTCCACATTGGTTTAGAAAAACCTGGTGGTTTAGAGGTTCCCGGGTTATTGTCACAACTTAAGAAATACGGGTGTTGACGATACATATAAAGTTCATCGGGTTTGGAATCAAATTTCTCTATTTTTATGCCCTTTCCCTTATTGTTCTCTTTTGCCTTATTAAATTGTGTTGGGGTAATTTCTATAACATCATCGGAATCCTTGTCGGGATCCGATTCATCGGAGAATTGGTAATCCTCCCAATACTTTGCTTCCTTGGCGGAAACACCATTGACTATAATTAACTTTGGTCGGTTGGTTGAGGATTTTCTTCTACATAACCGTTTTATTATTTTCCCCACTGGTTCTATTTCTTCTTCCGGTTCCGACTCTTCTTCCGGTTCCTCTTCGGGAACTTGTGAATCAGTCCACGAATCATTCCAATTTACATTTGACTCTTCATTATTATTAGGTGAGTCAATGGGACTTGTTCTAGAGGTAGACATCTATCACATAATATCAAACACGTTAAGAGATTAATATATCACATAATATTCACATGTTAAAAATATATAGTTTCCAACAAAATTTGTTAAGCAATCATTTTTCAAGTAAACACGGTCGAAGTCCAGACTCACTAATGCATCCTAACAAACTTGATAAGACACACTAATGCAAAATTCTGGTTCTCTAAGACCAACGCTTGGATACCAACTGAAATGTCCCGTTCTTATTGATTAAAAACGTTCCATATTAATTGATTTCGTTGCGAGGTTTTGACCTCTATATGAGACGTTTTTCAAAGACCGCATTCATTTTAAAACAAACCATAACCTTTATTTCATCAATAAAGGTTTAAAAAGCATTACGTAGATTATCAAATAATGATAATCTAAAATATCCTGTTTACACACGACTATTACATAATGGTTTACAATACAAATATGATACAACGAAATAAGTTTCTTGAATGCAGTTTTTACATAATATCATACAAGCATGGACTCCAAATCTTGTCCTTATTTAAGTATGCGATAGCGGAAGCTCTTAATAATCACCTGAGAATAAACATGCTTAAAACATCAACAAAAATTGTTGGTGAGTTATAGGTTTAACCTATATATATCAAATCGTAACAATAGACCACAAGATTTCATATTTCAATATACATCCCATACATAGAGATAAAAATCATTTATATGGTGAACACCTGATAACCGACATTAACAAGATGCATATATAAGAATATCTCCATCATTCCTGGACACCCTTCGGATATGATATAAATTTCGAAGTACTAAAGCATCTGGTACTTTGGATGGAGTTTGTTAGGCCCAATAGATCTATCTTTAGGATTCACGTCAATTAGGGTGTCTGTTCCCTAATTCTTAGATTACCAGACTTAATAAAAAGGGGCATATTCGATTTCGATAATTCAACCATAGAATGTAGTTTCACGTACTTGTGTCTATTTTGTAAATTATTTATAAAACCTGCATGTATTCTCATCCCAAAAATATTAGATTTTAAAAGTGGGACTATAACTCACTTTCACAGATTTTTACTTCGTCGGGAAGTAAGACTTGGCCACTGGTCGATTCACGAACCTATAACAAATATGTACATATATATCAAAGTATGTTTAAAATATATTTACAACACTTTTAATACATTTTGATGTTTTAAGTTCATTAAGTCAGCTGTCCTCGTTAGTAACCTACAACTAGTTGTCCACAGTTAGATGTACAGAAATAAATCGATATATATTATCTTGAATCAATCCACGACCCAGTGTATACATATCTCAGTATTGATCACAACTCAAACTATATATATTTTGGAATCAACCTCAACCCTGTATAGCTAACTCCAATATTCACATATAGAGTGTCTATGGTTGTTCCGAAATATATATAGATGTGTCGACATGATAGGTCGAAACATTGTATACGTGTCTATGTTATCTCAAGATTACATAATATACAATACAAGTTGATTAAGTTATGGTTGGAATAGATTTGTTACCAATTTTCACGTAGCTAAAATGAGTAGTTTTTACCAATTTTGTTTTGCTCGCCATTTCTTCGTTTCTAATCCGTTTTGAGTGATTTAAGCGGCCACGGTTTCGTATTGAACTTGACTTTATGAAAATAAACAGAAAAGGTATAGGTTTATAGTCGGAAATACAAGTTACAAGTCATTTTTGAAAGAGGTAGTCATTTCCGTCGAAAGAACGACATCTTGATGACTGTTTTGAAAAACATACTTTCACTTTGAGTTTAACCATGATTTTTGGATATGGTTTCATGTTCATAAGAAAAATCATTTTCCCAGAAGTATAGCTTTTAAATCAAAGTTTTTCATAGTTTTTAATTATCCAAACCAAAACAGCCCCCAGTTGTAACTACGACGGCGTAAATCCAGTTTTATGGTGTTTATCGTGTTTCCGGGTTTTAAATCATTAAGTTAGCATATCATATAGATATAGATCATGTGTATAGTTGATTTTAAAAGTGTAGTTAGAAGGATTAACTTTATTTGCTAATAAGTTTAGAATTAACTAAACTAAGTTCTAGTGATTACTAGTTTACCACTTCGAATATGATAGCTTTTTATGTATGAATCGAATGATGTTATGGACATCATTAATACCTTAATTTACTTGGATAAACCTACTGGAAAAAAGAAAAATGGATCTAGCTTCAACGGATCCTTGGATGGCTCGAAGTTCTTGAAGCAGAATCATGACACGAAAACAAGTTCAAGTAAGATCATCACTTGAAATAAGATCGTTATAGTTATAAAAATTGAACCAAAGTTTGAATATGATTATTACCTTGTATTAGAATGATAACCTACTGTAAGAAACAAAGATTTCTTGAGGTTGAATGATCACCTTACAAGATTGGAAGTGAGCTAGCAAACTTGAAAGTATTCTTGATTTTATGTAACTAGAACTTGTAGAATTTATGAAGAACACTTAGAACTTGAAGATAGAACTTGAGAGAGATCAATTAGATGAAGAAAATTGAAGAATGAAAGTGTTTGTAGGTGTTTTTGTTCATTGGTGTATGGATTAGATATAAAGGATATGTAATTTTGTTTTCATGTAAATAAGTCTTGAATGATTACTCATATTTTTGTAATTTTATGAGATATTTCATGCTAGTTGCCAAATGATGGTTCCCACATATATTAGGTGACTCACATGGGCTGCTAAGAGCTGATCATTGGAGTGTATATACCAATAGTACATACATCTAAAAGCTGTGTATTGTACGAGTACTAATACGGGTGCATACGAGTAGAATTGTTGATGAAACTGAACGAGGATGTAATTGTAAGCATTTTTGTTAAGTAGAAGTATTTTGATAAGTCTCTTGAAGTCTTTCAAAAGTGTATGAATACATATTAAAACACTACATGTATATACATTTTAAGTGAGTCGTTAAGTCATCGTTAGTCGTTACATGTAAGTGTTGTTTTGGAACCTTTAGGTTAACGATCATGTTAAATGTTGTTAACCCAATGTTTATAATATCAAATGAGATTTTAAATTATTATATTATCATGATAATTTGATGTATGAATATCTCTAAATATGATATATATACATTAAATGTCGTTACAACGATAATCGTTACATATATGTCTCGTTTCAAAATCATTAAGTTAGTAGTCTTGCTTTTACATATGTAGTTCATTGTTAATATACTTAAGAATATGTTTACTTATCATAGTATCATGTTAACTATATATATATCCATATATATGTCATCATATAGTTTTTACAAGTTTTAACGTTCGTGAATCACCGGTCAACTTGGGTGGTCAATTGTCTATATGAAACCTATTTCAATTAATCAAGTCTTAACAAGTTTGATTGCTTAACATGTTGGAAACACTTAATCATGTAAATAACAATTTCATTTAATATATATAAACATGGAAAAGTTCGGGTCACTACAATAGTTCACTCAAAAGTGCCACTAAAAGTGAGTTAAAGACTTGCGCGGATTTTGGGAGTTAAGGAAAATAATTTTTTGTGCAAATTACAAGTCGCAAAACGCAAAGTACAAGATATCTAAGCATACAAAAAGGTGTTCGAAAATTCGGAACCGATACATAAACCAAGCATCAACGCACAAGTCAATGGAGCTAAAATTACAAGTCAACATTGCACAAGAATATAATATAATATGTATATAATTATATAAAATTATATATATTATATTATATATATTAAATAATCGAGCCGCCCACATTTTGAATAAAAAATATCTGCACCCAACTGGCCATGCGATCGCATGGCCTGGAAGAACAAATTCCATGCGATCGCATGGAGTGAAATTCCTGGCCAAGTCTATAAATTGCAACATTTTTTGGACGAGTTTACACACACCTTCATATATTTCTTTCTCTCTTATGTAATATAAATAATATATTATAATTTTAATTTTAGTTAATTTTAATAATAAAGTTATGGTTTAGTTAGGTTATTGTAAAAAATGTTTTACGGGTTTTAAAGTCAGAGTTCTGTCCGTGTAACGCTGCGTGATTAATAACCACTGTAAGCTATGTTCTTCCTTTTTAAATTAATGTCTCAAAACTAAGTTATTATTATGCTTATTTAAGTCGAAGTAATCGTGATGTTGGGCTAAATATTAAGATGGGGTTATTGGATTTTGAACCATAATTAGGGTTTGGACAAAAGACCGACACTTGTGAACATTGGACTGTTGACTATTAATAGGTAGGGGGTATTGTCTAATTGAATGACAACTCTTTGGAACCTTTTGAACCTATCTTCAAATTAGTTAATCTAATAATTATTAAATTGATTACGAATGTCCTATCTAGTGACGTTTATACGACATCATTTACAATCATTTAATTAATCAATTAGATTGGGTAATTGATTATTCATTATGGCCAAGTGAATAAATTAATGTATCATGGACTAATTAAAACAGGGGTGGATTACATACAAGGATAATTGATGTAATTGTTAACAAAATATTAAAACCTTGGATTACACGCAGTCGATAACCTGGTGTAATTATTAACAAAGTATTAAAACCTTGTTACAGTTTAAATCCCCAATTAGTTGGAATATTTGACTTCGGGGATAAGGTTCATTTGACGAGCATTTTATAATTATGACCGATGGACTATTATGGGCAAAACCCATATAGGTATCAAATAAGCCAGAACAAAGGACAATTAACCCAGAATAATGAATTAGAATCAAAACGTCAAACATCATGATTACGGAAGTTTAAATAAGCATAATTCTTTTATTATATTTCTCATCGTACTTTTAATTATTGTCATTTCATTATTCGCAATTTTAGTTATCGTCATTTATTTATCGTTATTTATTTTACGCAATTTAATTATTGTCATTTATCTTTACGCTTAAAATATAAAATCGACAAACCGGTCATTAAACGGTAAAACCCCTCTTTTTTATAATATTACTACTTATATATATATTTATATATATATATATATATATATATATATATATATATATATATATATATATATATATATATATATATATATATATATATATATATATATATATATATATATATATATATATATATATATATATATATATATATATATATATATATATATATATATATATATATATATATATATATATATATATATATATATATATATTGTGACGACCCGGAAATTCCCGATCAAATTTAAACTATATCTTCAAATAACTTCGACATGATAAGCAAAGTCTATTTAATTGAATCTCAAAAACTTTGAACTGTTGTTATACATTCATTTAACCTTTGACCACTTCCGATGATTCACAAACCATTGCTTGTAAATATATGAATATATGTAAATATGTGTATATATAAATATATGTATGTATGTATGTGTGTGTATATATATATATATATATATATATATATATATATATATAATAACATGAACATTAATAAACTATTAAATATATTTATTGTTATAAATAAATATGTAAAATAAAATAAATTGTAATAACAACTATTATTTTATATATAATATATGTATATTACTTGTATATATATATTGTTTAATTATTTAATATATATTTATTTGCGTAGTAAATTTTGTTAATTAAAACTGGTTATATATATACATAGTGTATATTGAATATAATTAATTTTGAACTTAATTTGAAAATGTCTGTAACTTTCGGTTGACGATTAATTATTTTTAAAATAGGTCTAATATATATATATATATATATATATATATATATATATATATATATATATATATATATATATATATATATATATATATATATATATATATATATATATATATATATATATATATATATATATATATATATATGAAGTTTTAAAATAAAAGTTGGTACATAATTTGATTAAAAAGATAATAGTTTTGATAAATATTTTTTTTTACCTTTTCAACCTAAGTTTTTGTACTCTGTACATATTAATTGGAACAGAAAATAAATAATTATAGAACCTTTTTGGTCAGGTTTCATACAGTTAATGAGTGAAATAATCAAATATATCTAATCTAAAAATTTGGGATTTTTAGGAACAACTTTGTACGTTAACTGTTTAGCAATAGACCACAATATTACAATCCGAGAAATAGTGTCGGTAGATAATAAAGGTTGTTCACTGAATTAGGCTATTTCATCTCACTTTCATCTTATTTAACATGTGATATAGAGTATTATTAAATATTATTAATATTATTATATATTATATATTACATATTTACATTTATATATATATATATATATATATATATATATATATATATATATATATATATCACAAGAGGGATACCATAAACTCCATCTGTTTATTTTGATCTTGTTCGAAGATCACCACAACCTCAAACCACCATCACCACTAACCGGCTACCATCTCCTTCACCCTCTACGATCACCATCAACCACCTCTCTAACTCGTTATGATCTTAGTTTGAGCAACCAAAGCTTATCACCACCATCGATCAACAAAACGCTACACCTCTATTTTAACCACGATAACCACCTTCAAAACTGTGAACTCATCACCTTCACCACCCTTGTCACCCTCCAAAACAATCATCATCTTCGATTTAAAAACAAATCCACTTACGCTTTAAATTCCGTTTCTTTCTTAAACGAACACCACCTCTCGACAACAACCATCCACCACCTTCGTTATTTCAACACCCATTAAACCATCGATGCAACAACCACTTTTCATTATTATCATTTTATTTCAATCAAACACCATCTCATTCCCTCGCTTTCATCTTCTCTCCTCTCTTTCTCATTTTTTCTGTTTTGATTTCTTTTTCTGTCAAACCGGACCAAGAACAATCACTGCTGCTGTCCGGTTAATACTGCAGTTATTCCTGCTGCTGTCACCTTCTGTTTGGTTCAATGAAAACACTAGACAACCTACACAACACCATCTATCTTTTTCTGTTTATTTATTTATTTTATTTTTTTTCTTCTTTTCTTCTTCTTTCAATCGACACCCAACACTGTTTACTGCTACTGTACAGCTTCGTTCCTTTCTTTATTTTCGAACCAGGCTACTGCATATAGTAAGGATGATGTTGGAGATTGATGATTACGAAAAACAATTACAAATGTTGGAGTCTGTTGTTAATTAAATAATTTGATAATGCTTATAATTTAAAAGTTGTCAACTTGAAAAATAGTATGTACTACTTTACAGCACATAATGTTTGTATGTAAACAGGTTGCAAGGCCTACCAAAGTGAAATCCGATTATTCTTCTATATTTTTTTTTCCTGGACCGAAGCACCACAGCTTCTTCGTTTATATTTTTTTTTATTATTATTTTAAGTTGACATGGGCCAAGTAATGGTGATGGGTCGGGATCCATCTTGTATTCTCTTTTGAGCCGAGGTTATGGTGATGATGATAAGTAAGATGTTTGATGATGATTATGAAACGATGTTTAATTGATTTTACAATTGGGCCGAGTTATATCACTTGCTTTTTGGATTGCTTAACGTGTTGGGCAGTGACCCATCTCAAAATTCCTGGGCTGCTATCGATTACTTGGAGAAGGAGAGAAGAGGGGAAAACATAAACGTTAAGATTAAATATAGATGGGTTTGGTGTTAATTCAGAAAAACGTTTATGGCGGAATGGTTAAGGTGTGTTGCGAGTGATCGAGAGGTCGCGGGTTCGAGTCCGGGCAAGGCCACTTATATTTTTGGAACCCATTTTTGTGAGGTAGTAATCTTTTGTAATTATTATATTATTATCATTAAGAGTATATTATTGACGATTAAGAAATTCTAAGTATTATATGGATGGTTAAGATAAGTTTATTATGAAGATTATTATGATATATAGATGATATAACAATTAGGTTTATGAAGGGATAACATGATTATGATATAAAACTTGAACACGAACATGATTTTTATTATTATCCTCATTAAAATTAATTATGATTATGGTATAAAACAATTATTATTACTATTATTATCATTTTTACTACTAGTATCATTATTAACAATATCATTTTTATTAATAGTATTATCATTATTATTATTATTATTATTATTATTATTATTATTATTATTATTATTATTATTATTATTAAATCATTATTTTCAAAACTATCATTTTAACAGATAAATAGTTTGTATATAAAGAATATACTTATTACACATACTATAATTATATTAATATTACATATACATTATATATTAAAAGTATTAACATTTCTATTATGTATACACAAAATAAATACATATATAACATGTAATTTAAGATATAAAAAGAATTTAGTACAAATAATATATACTACAACACTAAATATATAAATACTATATAATTAATAGATGGAATTATTTGATGTTCATTATATGTTTTAATATATATAATTGATATAGGTTCGTGAATCCGAGACCAACCCTGGATTGTTCAATATCGTCATATGTATTTTTACTACAAAATACAATATTGTGAGTTCATTTGATTCCCTTTTACTCTTTACATTTTTGGGATTGAGAATACATGCGCTACTTTTACAACTGCTTTATTAAATGCTTTTGAAATACATTTTGAACTACAAATACATGAAATGCTTTTATAAATGTTTGACGAGATAGACACAAGCAAAACATTCCTCGAATGAATTATGTGGACGTGATAATTGCCACCACTGAATTATGTGGACGTAATAATTGCCACAATTGATATGAATATTTTTCCCCTGATTATTATTGCTTGGTATCCTAAGAATTAGGGAACATCACTAATTTTGAGAATTAGTGCACGCCTAATTGACGCGAATCCTAAAGGTAGCTACCGGGTTTAACACCCCCACCCAGAATGTTCACTAGACGGAAGGGCTAGTGGGCGTGGTGTTTAGTACTTCGAAGTTTATATGATTATTATACAGACGAAATGTTCTGTTTTGGGAATATTATTATGCGCATTATATGTTAAGGTCGGTTACCAAGCCAAGTTATGAAAGCAATGAAAAGTGAATGTTATGTATCGAGAGAATGATTTTTATACACAGGTTATGTGTATGTTATTTTTGTGCACAAGATATGTGTACGGTTACTAAGATTTATGAAAAAGGATTTCGTACATGAGAAAGGTGTACTGTATTTAAAAGATATCGCATGTACATTACATGTGGGTATAGGATTCGGGCCCATTTGTACCATGCATGATTTAAATCTTGTGGTCTATCAAAATGATGAATTTTATTGTTTATGATAAACTTATGAACTCATCAACCTTTTGGTTGACACTTTAAAGCATGTTTATTCTCAGGTATGAAAGAAATCTTCCGTTGTGCATTTGCTAATTTTAGAGATATTACTTGGAGTCATTCATGACATATTTCAAAAGACGTTGCATTCGAGTCATTGAGTTCATCAAGATTATTATCAAGTCATTTATAGTTGGATATATATTAAGAAGTGGTATGCATACTATCAACTTTCGATGTAATGAAAGATTGTCTTTTCAAAAACGAATGCAATGTTTGTAAAAATGTATCATATAGAGGTCAAGTACCTCGCAATGTAATCAACTGTTATGAATCGTTTATAATCGATATGGACTTCGTCCGGATGGATTATGTCACGACCCTACTTTTTCCGTTATCTTTTACCATTAATTATTTAACGACCGTTAACTGTTATTCGTGCCACATCATTTCTATGTCCTATATTATTATTTTAGTAATAATATATTAATTATTATGTGTTAAATGAATATTTGTAATCATATTTTAAATCGTACGTTTATACGAATCGCGGAATTCTATCCGGCGAATCTTTTCGGTTTTCAAACCAACGGTCGAGTTTTTGGGATTTTTAAATCCTAAATATTTTAAATATGATATTTTAAGATCATATTATTATATATAGTATTTATATTTATTTTTCATCGCGTATTTGTTATCTCTCCGAATTTTTAATCACCTAAGCTTGTTTTTGCGTTTCGGGTTTCGTTCGGGCTTTCGGGCCACAAGGAAGTTGCAAGTTAGCAAATTTGGGCTAGTGGGGCCCACCCCACTCACCCCATTCGGCCGAATATATGGGGAGGGGGTATCCCCTTTTGTTTTCATTTTATCCCACTTATTTTTCATTCTACATTTTATCTAAAACCTAAATTATCAAAGTGCTCTCTTCCTCCTCCTCCCTCCTTGTGCCGTCGCCACTCTCACCACCAACATCATCATCATCAACTAATTTTAGAGCTTGGATCAAGGATTAATACACATAAACGGAATCCTTTCAATCTCCTCTACACGATTCTATCAATTGAAAATATCGATTAGGGTATAAACCCTAACCCTAGAACTTTTGATTTTTCATTATTTTTCTTTTTTTGATGTTTATTTTGATAGTATGTTAGTTACTTGTTATTGTATTAATGATTGTATGCGTAGAATTGCTCAAAAACACATGTTTTCGGTTTGATTTAATTGGGACAGCAGCTTTTTGTTTAATTCTGTAATTGTGACTGATATAAAAGTGAAATTGAAGTATCTAGATGAGTTCCTCTCATCAAGACATTAATTTGACTCCAGATTCATGTCATTTCGATTCCCGGAGCTTAAGATATGATTAAAATGGTGTTATGTTGAGATTAAACTATGAAAACGAATTGAACCAGGTTTGGTCCGACTTTGTGACCATTTTTAGAGTCCTTAGGGTGTACTAGTGTATTAGGATTGATGATGGGATGGACTTTCATGTTCGGGTCATCGAAATCCGAGCCACGGATCACCCGTTATGACTAAAACACGTTTTTGAGCGGATTAAAGGTCCAAACTGATTAAGAGCTGTAAGTCACGACTTGGTGACTATTCTTGGGATGTTCTTGAGCACACTAATGTGTCGAGTGGGTTGGTTAGGCGAAGATATATATAAGGCTCGCCGAAAACTGATTCCCGGGACTCAAGATACGACCCTATGAACTTTTGATTTAAAACTTATGGTTAATTATTAAAACTTATGATATAAATAATGACTTTCATTATTATTTAATTACTTATGTTATAAGAAGTAATTATTATTATTTAAGACTTATGATATATATTTATTATATTATTTAATTATTATTTATGATTTAATTAACATTTTAATTAAACTTATGATTAATAATACTTTTATTATTAATGGAAAATACTTATGATAAGTATTAAACTTATATTATGAGATTATTATTATAAGACTTATAATAAGAATTAATTAATTATTTAATTATTATAAGGCTTAGTTATTATTTAATTATAATCTAATTATTAAATACTTATGATTTAATAATTATAATTAGAAACTTATGATGTGATTAATAATTCATTATTAATTAATAATACTTATGATATGATTTAAAATTTATTATTAATTAATAATACTTATATTATGATTAATATTTAATTAATTAATTAAATACTTATGCTATACTAATTATATCATTTAAACTTATGTTAACTTTAATAATTCATTTTAATTTAATTAAACTTATGTTATGACATAATTATTCGCATTTGACTTTAATTAACATTATAACCTATACTATTATTATAACTTACACTTTTAAAATTAATGTTGACGATGTTTGACCAAGGTTGACTTTTGAGTTGACTTTCGGTTGACTTTGACTTTCCGTTGACTTTTGTTGACTTTCAAATTAAGGAAACTTTCCTAACTTATAAACTTTTCAAAAATAGCAACTTTCTAAATATGGAAACTTTCCAAATATAGAAACTTTCTAAAAATAGAAACTTTCCTAAAATAGAAACTTTCTAAAAATAGAAACTTTCCAAAAATGAAAACCTGCTAAAAATAGAAACTTTTTAAAAATAGAAAGTGTGTGTCCGTACGCTGTTCCGATCAAACTGATGCATGTTGAGTATTGTTCTATGTCTACTTGCAACATGTACAATAGCTATCATACTAAGACTTGACCTAAGTTAGTTATTTATATCGACCTGCTTTATTTATAGGTCGGCGTTGTGATCATTCCTAATCACTATACTCTATTTGCTATTCGCTTACTGTGTTGGTTACTTCGTTACTATTAAGGTGAGTTATAATCCCATTTTCTATTTTACACTTTTGGGATGAGAATACATGCAATTTATTTTATAATTTGGACACAAGTGGAAGTTGATTTAAATTATTCATTGTGAATTGAACAAAAATATTCCCTAGTCTGGTAACTGTAATCACTGGTTTCTACTGGTGAATGCGAATCCTATGGATAGATCTATCAGGTTTGACAACCCCATTTCGAGTTAGTCGCGCTAGCAATTTATAATCGGAATGTTTAGTACTTCGTATTTAGTTGAAGATACATTTGTTCGGTGTATATTATTTATTGTGTTTGGCAAGGGTAAATAAATGGTTTAGTGGTTACCAGGTGGCTCACGAAAAATGGAATAATATTTTTATATATTTTCTAGCATATAAATTTTGTGGTCCAAAAAGGGGTTTTTGTGTTTTCAAACCTAAATTTTTATTGTTTAAATTAAATATTGTTTACAATATTAAATCTATAGTTCACTCAACATTTTTGTTGACAGTTACTCGCATGTTTTATTCTCAGGTTCTTGATTGATTGCTTCCGCTGTGCTTAGAGAGTCTGCATATTTATAATGGCAGCTTTTGTTAAACATTAACTTGCATTCTATTTTGATACATTTAATAGTGGATGTTGTTGACTTATTTTGGGTCAACTTTTGGTTAAGTAATAATGTATGGTTTTTCTAAACTTACATATTTTGGTAGGTTTCCTTTATAGGAAATCATTTTTAAATAAAGAATGCAAGGTTATTTATCAAATTCATATAGAGTTATGATCAAGCTGTGGGATCAAGATAACGATGGTCGTCAAGTGGACTTTGACGGGTCGTTACAGTTGGTATCAGAGCTCTGGTTGTAGGGAATTGGCTGCATTGATGTCGTTACCCGAGTCAATAGGGTGCATTAGTGAGTCTAGCCTACAGCCCGACCTATAGCGTATTATTATATGTGGTTATTTGTATCCTATAAGTAGGTTTATCGTTACCATACATACATCTCTTCTATCTTCTGATTTCGGGAGTAACTCTCATTCCAATTTAAACGTATTCTCCGACTCATGCGAGTTTATCTTTATAAGAACACCTCGGATAGTGAAACCGAGGGATGTCATTCTCGACTTCTGAAATTCTTGACATTTCTATGTCATCTGTTATGGTTATGTATATAATGTTTGAGTTATATTACGCGAGATGTCATTCTTGACTTCTAAATGCTTGGCATATCAATGTCAGCTATTATGTTTAGGTATATAACATTCTTGTTATATTACGTGCCTTTGTGCCGTTGTGCCTATGTGCTTTGGTTTTTGAACCGGAAAATGTCATTCTTGACTTTTAGAGATTTTTGGTACTTCGAAGACATTTCTATGTCATCGTTACTCCCTTTTCGTTACTTTTGATGTTTTGTCTCTTGTGCTATCCTTAGCACATTGTTTAAGGAAGTGTTTTAGAGAAATTGTGTGGAAATCCGAGGTTGATCGCGTGTCCTGACCTCATGTAGTGCTATTGGAATGGAACTATGAATTAGTGAAATATAATGGCATCAGGCCAACGTGATTATATTACGTTAATTCATAAAGAAGTCCCAATATTGTGACATGAGGAATAGAAAGCGAGTCGAAGAAAATTTTTACACTACTCATTCAGAGGTTCCGATGTATTACATGGATAGGGAAAATATTCATTATCTTATTTGTTAATATATGAGAAGCTCGTTTTAACCAGATTATCTATCTCATGCTCTATCCTTCATAACTCGCTTGTTAGCAACAGCTTCGCTCAGGAATAGTTTTGGCCCAAGGACTTATGTCCTGATAATAGTCAAAACAACATTTAACTCATTGGTTTTCATGACCTCGTAACATTTATTGGTCAAATGTCGCACGACGATTCAAGTCCTTTACTCGATCTTCCATGATCTTACTTCAACTCGTAACCTCTGAAATACAGATACTCTGTTCATTATCGGGAGTTTTACACATTTGTTTAATTGGGCGGTTCTCATGAGGTTTATGGGCGAATAGAAGTAATGAAATATTTTGTCATGTATAGAATTTATAAATCATATATGTACGTATGGATTGAAATGAATAAATTTACCCTTACCTATTTTGGCTAGTATACACTAAATCATACCTTCAAAATTATTTTAAAACCACTCCTTTATTGAATTGTTTAACCAAGTCAAATTGTTTTATATAAAATGGTATACGTTGTACATACTTCTAATTTTACTAAGAACTTCGTTCCGTTTATGTTGTCACATCAAACGTTCAAAGCTTTTTCAAAACTCCTTTGATTGATTTTATCAAATTTTCGCATTACCTTACAGAGTATTTGGATCACAGTTCTTCTCATCCTCCGTTTAAGGATGAAACCTACCATTAAGTTCATTGATAGAAACTCTTACACCACTTTGGATGCCGGTTTTATAAAATTTGTTGGAAAGTCTTTGTGCTCATAAAATTTTCTCTCTTATGGTTGGACATGGCCGAAACGCGGACCGATAAATCAATTTTTTGGTGTACACTCGGTGGTCACCCTATTGTAGAAAAGGCGCTAGGTGGGTTTATACCCCAATTGTGGTTATAGTGGTTTCATGGATATATATTACACTAGATCGTTTGAGGAGTTTTTACTCTCAATACTCGCTGTTAACCGCAACACCCTCGTAAACATCAATCCTAGGATTCAATACTTTGAGGTGTACGAAATTATTTTTGGAGATTCATCTCACCTGGAGTCGACTATTCTTTATAGTCCACGATTCACGTTTCTCTTCATCCGCACATAAATTTAAGAATATGGATGAATCCTAGATTTCCTCGCTCATTGTACAAGGAAGTTTACTCTCGTTGAAAGATCACACGTTTCGTACGTCTTCCTTTCAGAAATGTAATGAAAAATTTACTTTGAAGTCCATGATCCTCATTATCTCCTTTGAGAGAACTGCCTTAATTATCTATGCCACCGATGTGACTACTCCATATATTTCTTCCTTCATTGTTGCAACTATATTTCATTCGTCCCAGTTCGTCCCCTTGGGGAGCTCCTGTTTTGTTTGTTAAAAAGAAAGGTGGTTCGTTCCGATGGTGTATTGATTATCGCGAGTTGAACAAGCTTACGGTTAATAACCGTTACCCTCTTTCGAGAATTGATGATCTGTGATGTCGTGCGAGGCGTACGTGAAATACTATATATTTTTACTACGAAATACGTTACAAATTACACAAGTTTTAATTATTTATTTACAGATGGGATATACCTAAACCTTGCTACAACACTATAGGCAGTGTACCTAATCGTAGAGTAGTATAGTTTTTAGTAAGTCCGGTTCGTTCCACAGGGAGCTGGCTTATTTCACACTATATTTTAATTAACTATATTTGTACAAAATATATATAATTATATATAATAATATATAAAGGGGGGTTTACCGTTTAATGACCGGTTTGTCAATTTTATATTTTAAGCGAAGCGTAAAGTAAATGACGATATTTAACTAACAATATAAAATAAATAACAATAATTAAAATGACAATAAATAAAAGTACGAGGAAATATGAAATAAAATATATTATGCTTATTTAAACTTCTGTAACCATGATGTTTGACGTGTTGTTTTTAGTTTATTCCCATGGGTTAATTGTCCTTTGTCCTGGATTATTTAATATGTCCGTCTGGTTTTTGTCCATAACAATCCATCAGTCATAAATATAAAATGCGAGTGTCCTCGTCAAATTATCCTTATACCTGAAGTCAAATATTCCAACTAATTGGGGACTTAAACTGTAACAAGGTCTTAATACTTTGTTTAATAATTACACCAGGATATCGACTGCGTGTAACCCAAGGTTTTAATACTTTGTTATCAATTATGCCAAGTGTCCTTGTACATAATTTCACCCCTGTTTTAATAATTCTAGTGACTATTAATTCATTCCCGTGTCCGGTTAAATGAACGATTATTCGTACATATAAATATCCCGCCCATCGTGTCCGATTGAGTGTATATGGTTATTTATAGGTACGTCCAATTGTAATTCTTTATATTAAAATTAACAAACTATCATTTAGTTAAACAAATATAAAGTCCATTAATAGCCCATAGTCTAATTTCCACAAGTGTCGTTCTTTTGTCCAAACCCCAATTATGGTACAAAGCCCAATTACCCAATTTTAGTATTTTAGCCCAACATCATGATTACTTCGTCTTAAATAAGCATAATAATAACTTAAGTACGAGACATTAATTTAAAAAGGAGAACATAGCTTACATTGATTATTTATCGCGTAGTGTTACACGGACAGAACTTCGACCTTAGAGCCCATAAAATAACCTTTGCATAACCCAAAACTAATCTAATATAAAACTATACTATACTATATATATATATATATATATATATATATATATATATATATATATATATATATATATATATATATATTATTACAGAGGAGTATTATTAATTTTTTATGTGTAAAACTCGACAGAAGCTCGTTGAATTTATAGGAAATTTTGATCCTGGTGTGCTCCGCGATCGTGGAGGTTTAAGCCTTCAGAGCTCCGCGAGTGCGGAGGTCCGAAATCCAGCTCACAAATTTTTGGCCATTTGCTTGTCGACGTTTTATTTAAATATATATAATATATAAATAATTTATATAATTATTTAAATATTATATTATATTCTTGTGCATAGATGACTCATAATTTTTAGTCCGTTGCGTCGAGCGTTGATAGTTGGCTCAGGTCCCGGTTCCGGATTTTTGAACGTCCTTTCGTATTATTTAATATCTTCTACTTTCCGTTCCGCAACTTGTACTCTTGTCATTTTTAGACGTTTCTTATCAATAAATTGAACCACTTGGATTGTATCTTGTACATTTGAGCTTTTTGGTCATTTGCGTCTTCAAATCGTCGTTTTCGCCTTTTATCTTTGCACTTATTTAATATAAACGATTACAACTTACAATAGGACAATTACAACTAAATAATTTACATATTGGGAGGATATTGCTACTAAATATATGTTCATTTGGAGCACTATCAAATATCCTCACACTTGAGCGTTGCTTGTCCTCAAGCAATACAGAACTTGAAATTAAAATCACACTTCACTCGAATCACTTTTTTTTTTATTCTGACACTTTATACATCAGTGATTTTGATACAGTGGTATAAACAATGGTAGTAACGATGTGGTTTACAGTCCCACATGACTATAAAAATTTAGATCCATTAAGGAAATTGGATCTTTATGAAAACATTTGTTCATTTGAAAATTCAATCTAGTTTTTACCCTAGATAAGTTTTCCGGAATAACCCTTCACCGGTGTTTGCAAAATATTTTTTTTTTGTGGGTTTGGTGGGTTTCAAATTTGAAAATTTTAGCTCAACACTTGCGGTTTTGTGTTACCCACTTGCTAACCTTGTATTTAGGAAAGCAACACGTCCAGTTTACTTGTCCTGTATATTACTTTTCAGCAAACTACCTTCCGGTTGTAAAGGAAAGCGATGAATAAGCAACTGTTAAGGCAATGTCTAATGACATGCATTTGATTATGGTCCAAAAACGTGTCAGATGCAATTACTATCCTTGGTAGGAGCAATAGTAAAGCTCACCCTTATAATTTTTCGGTCTGGCACAAGGTCCTGTCTTTGACCATGCTATACAACCACCGTTCTTACGGTTGACACCCGATTTGGTTCAGGTGACCTAATGAATTCCAGGTGAATTTCTAGGATTTTACGTTCAATGGTAATGAACGCATTGAAAATAGGTTTTCAGAAAACAAATCGGTTTGTAATTTTGATCAAAATATTTTCTCATTCAAGCTCGAGTATAGATATCATCGAATTCCATGAGTTTGTAATTCTCAATCTTTAAGGTCAATCTCTAGGATTGAGTAATATCAAGCTTAAAAGCTGATTTTTAATCTTTAAGGAGATTATCCTTTCTGGGGGTTTGATTCATTAGTCTTATCAAGCTAATTTGCATGGTGCCCTCCCCATTTTACGAGACAGATCATCTCATGGTTAGAATAAGTATGACCACATGGCAACCCTGTTTGATGCTGAGGTCCGTGGATTTCCTGCTGATTTTAGAGATGACTTTTCTAGATTTTTCGTCAACCTACAGCTGGTCTGGACGACAACTTCTTGATCTAAATCAAGAAGCGCGTGTCTTTTTCGGAAGACTTTACTTCCTTTTAATGATGGAATTGATTCATCGTGTAGATCCATCTATTCTTTCAAAAGTATTACAATAAATCGGGTAAAACAGTTAAGTTAGTCCAAAACAAAAGCACCTGCAATAACTTTATAGAAACATGTGATAGATAGTTTTTAATTGAATAACTTGGTACTTTCTCCCCACACTTGGCTTTTTTTCATGCGTCTTTTTATATCTTAATAAATAAATTCAAGCATTTTAGTTGTTTCTCAATTTATGTCCTTTTTTTAGGGTAACAATAATTTCGGTATTAACACCTAGTTTTGTTCATAAATATGTATAAACATGATTTTGAATTCATTTAGTTGAAAATTATTTAAAATTTTCAAAATATTAAGAAAATAAGCCAAGTATAAACCCGAGAGAATTTATAACCCTTCCCCACACTTGAGATCATGCAATGCCCTCATTTGCATGAAATCAGACTCTAATTATAAATTCATGAGGGTGATTAGTGTAGAAAAGTGATTGAAAATACCCAGTTTGTAATTACAAAGCTCGTCGAATGATAGATGGCGCGCCTCATCGTTTATTCCTTCTTGTTTTATCACACATGTTTTTCTTCAAAAACGGTTGCTTTTCTGAACTATTTGCTAATTTTTGAAAATGCGTCTTTTACCCTAATCGTGCATTTTTATTAACGAGTTATGCACTAACCCGAACCCCTAATTTAACGTTAAGTGGGGTTAGACTTCCCCACACATAGTTGACGACATGTGAAGTCAGTAGAATAAGTTCCACGAATTAAAATAGTGAGCCAGTTATTTATATCTCGGGTGGTGTATGATATATCAATGGGTTTAAAGTTTAGACTCACCCGATCGTCACTACTTAATTCCTTTTTAAGTGTAGCTTTTAGTAAATGGATATGTCTCTTTTCTGGTTCTTGGTCAAATGGATTGTTATATATCGACATACATACTATAGGGTGGACAATTCCTAACATTTCCTCCCGTTCATTCTCGGGATCAAAGGTTTCACCTCTATTACCCAATTGGGTGAAATCCGAGGTGTCATTATCTATTACAGCTCGTAGTTCATCTTTGGTAGATGACTCGTCTATTGAGAATATTGGGTTGGAAGGTTATGGCTGGATTAAAGCAAATTCTTCTTCATTAACGGTCCTTATTGGTTCCTCCACTTTGGTCTCGGGGGTAAAATTTTCAACGTTATCGTTTTCCCAAGAGTACCAATTTGTCTCCCTTACTTCTTCTTCATCCATTGATGGATTTATGATTTTGTCGGTAGAGGCTAATGTGTCGATATGTTGTGAAATTGGTAAAACTGAATAAAAAGTATCATCGGGATAATTGGTGATTTCGGAGCTCTCGAATTCATCAAAATTCGATGATATGAAATTTTCTTGCACAATACTCCTCAGATCAACAGGTGTGTAATCTGATAGGGTTTCAGCTTGCCGATTTACAAACTCTCTCATTTGTTCATTTGAGCATCGAGTTCTTCGAGTTTGATTTTCATATTGTCTAAAAGATTTTCAGACAAATAATGTTCCTCATCTTCTGATTGTTGAGTTTGGATATATTCTTGGGAATAATCCCAATTTGAATTGTATTCTTCATAATTATTCCATTCAGGTTCCATGGGTGCGTAATTTTCCATAGGAACATAATAATAACATTCCCATGTTGAATGATAATCTCCACAGATTTCACAACCAGTTATTGTTTCGTCATTCGTGATCCAAGATTGACCGAACGAATTGTCATCAACACCCGTTTGAGAGTATTGATTAAATTGATTTCGGATGTCATAAAGAGTTTCCAAAATATTCTCTAGATTTTTCATAATGCGCTTATTTCAATATTTTAGCTACAATGTGGTGCATTTACTTAATTATCCTATTAGTTATAAAAATAAAAATTATATAAGTTATCAATTTAATAGACTTTTCTGCTTTTGCCCACGTTTCGAATAGCCAATAGATGCAGCAGGGAGCCAGAACCCTTTAAATCGGAAGCTCACAACTCAGCCACTAACAAATCCAACTATTACTACGAAGCAGAAAATTTGGATGTCTATCAATTTAACAGCTTAAAATAATTTTTCGTTTGGAATTATTAGAGAAGAAGTAGAGAAAATTTCTAAGTCCTAAAAACTAGCATGTCGAGAAATAAGAAAGAAAAAGAGTGTGCATCGAAAAACGTCGAAAAATAAAAATGAGAAAGAAAAACGTCGAAACTTAAAAGTCTAAAAACTATATCTAAAAAGTTGCGCCTAAAGGTATTAAAGCTTAAAGGAATTCTATATCCAAAACGGAAATAACTTAATTAGGCACTAAAATCTAAAAACTGCGTTGCAAAATTCTAAAGCGCCTAAATTTTAATCTAAAGAAAAAGCACTTAAGGGCTTTTACGGCAAAGCCTAAAAATCTAGAAATAAAAATAAACTATGGCAAAAACTAAAACTTAAAACTAGCTACGAACAATAAAAATTAAATATTATGAATAAATGATTAAAAAGTTACGAAATATAAAAATATATAAAAAGTGATAAAATTATTTATTTATAAAAAAATATTATTTTTTTTATTTATTTTATAAAAGTATTAATTTTTATATATTAATAAAACTAATTATAACTAATTATAACTAATTAATAAAAAAAAATAAACTAAATAATAATAATAATAAAGTAATTAGGGTTTAAATAAATAATAATAATTAATACTCCGTAATTAATGCTGAATTAGGTTGATCAGGCGTGTCAGGCCAAACTCCGCGAGTGCGGATCCAAGCTGGCAACAAACTCCGTGAGCGGCGAATGCAAAACGTTTTTTTTATATTGTTTTTCTAAAAATAATATACATATATGTTTATACAAATATATATTAAAATTATAGCGTTTCGCCGAGTCCCCGGCAGCGGCGCCAAAAACTTGATGTCGTGCGAGGCGTACGTGAAATACTATATATTTTTACTACGAAATACGATACAAATTACACAAGTTTTAATTATTTATTTACAGATGGGATATACCTAAACCTTGCTACAACACTATAGGTAGTGTACCTAATCGTAGAGTAGTATAGTTTTTAGGAAGTCCGGTTCGTTTCACAGGGAGCTGGCTTATTTCACACTATATTTTAATTAGCTATATTTGTACAAAATATATATAATTATATATAATAATATATAAAAGGGGGTTTACCGTTTAATGATCGGTTTATCGATTTTATATTTTAAGCGAAGCGTAAAGTAAATGACGATATTTAACTAACAATATAAAATAAATAACAATAATTAAAATGACAATAAATAAAAGTACGAGGAAATATGAAATAAAATATATTATGCTTATTTAAACTTCCGTAACCATGATGTTTCACGTGTTGATTTTAGTTTATTCCCATGGGTTAATTGTCCTTTGTCCTGGATTATTTAATATGTCCGTCTGGTTTTTGTCCATAACAATCCATCAGTCATAAATATAAAATGCGAGTGTCCTCATCAAATTATCCTTATACCCGAAGTCAAATATTCCAACTAATTGGGGACTTAAACTCTAACAAAGTCTTAATACTTTGTTTAATAATTACACCAGGATATCGACTGCGTGTAACCCAAGGTTTTAATACTTTATTATCAATTATGCCAAGTGTCCTTGTACATAATTTCACCCCTGTTTTAATAATTCTAGTGACTATTAATTCATTCCCGTGTCCAGTTAAATGAACGATTATTCGTACATATAAATATCCCGTCCATCGTGTCCGATTGAGTGTATATGGTTATTTATAGGTACGTCCAATTGTAATTCTTTATATTAAAATTAACAAACTATCATTTAGTTAAACAAATATAAAGCCCATTAATAGCCCATAGTCTAATTTCCACAAGTGTCGTTCTTTTGTCCAAACCCCAATTATGGTACAAAGCCCAATTACCCAATTTTAGTATTTTAGCCCAACATCATGATTACTTCGTCTTAAATAAGCATAAAAATAACTTAAGTACGAGACATTAATTTAAAAAGGAGAACATAGCTTACATTGATTATTTATCGCGTAGTGTTACACGGACAGAACTTCAACTTTAGAGCCCGTAAAATAACCTTTGCATAACCCAAAACTAATCTAATATAAAACTATACTATACTATATGTATAATATATATATATATATATATATATATATATATATATATATATATATATATATATATATATATATATATATATATATATATATATATATATATATATATATATATATATATATATTATTACAGAGGAGTATTATTTATTTTTTATGTGTAAAACTCGACAGAAGCTCGTTGAATTTATAGGAAATTTTGATCCTGGTGTGCTCCGCGATCGTGGAGGTTTAAGCCTTCAGAGCTCCGCGAGTGCGGAGGTCCGAAATCCAGCTCACAAATTTTTGACCATTTGCTTGTCGACGTTTTATTTAAATATATATAATATATAAATAATTTATATAAGTATTTAAATATTATATTATGTTCTTGTGCATAGTTGACTCATAATTTTTAGTCGGTTGCGTCGGGCGTTGATAGTTGGCTCAGGTCCCGATTCCGGATTTTCGAACATCCTTTCGTATAATTTAATATCTTGTACTTTCCGTTCCGCAACTTGTACTCTTGTCATTTTTAGACGTTTCTTATCAATAAATTGAACCACTTGGATTGTATCTTGTACATTTGAGCTTTTTGGTCATTTGCGTCTTCAAATCGTCATTTTCGCCTTTTATCTTCGCACTTATTTAATATAAACGATTACAACTTACAATAGGTCAATTACAACTAAATAATTTACATATTGGGAGGATATTGCTACCAAATATATGTTCATTTGGAGCACTATCAATCTGGTCGATCAACTTCAAGGTTCGTCCATTTATTCTAAGATTGATCTTCGTTCCGGTTATCACCAACTGCGGGCTAAAGAAACTGATATTCAGAAAACCGCATTCCATACCCGTTATGGTCACTGCAAATTTCTTATTATGCCGTCCGGATTGACTAATGCACCTGTTGTGTTCATGGACCTCATGAACCGTGTGCGTAGCCCATATCTAGATAAATTTCGTTATCGTTTTCATCGATGACATCCTTATTTATTCCAAGAGTGGTGAAGAGCACGAAGAACATTTGAAGTTGGTGCTTGATTTGTTGAGGAAAGAAGAATTGTACGCTAAGTTCTCTAAGTGTGCTTTCTGGTTAAGAGAAGTTCAATTCCTTGGACATATTGTTAGAAAACAGGGAATACAAGTTGATCCTGCCAAGATTGAGGCAATCGAGAAGTGAGAAATTCCGAAAACTCCTATTCAGATTTGTCAATTTCTAAGATTGGAAGGTTACTATAGAAGGTTCATTCAAGATTTTTCTCGTATCGCGAAACCTCTTACTGCTTTAACGCACAAGGGGAAGAAGTATGAGTGGAAGGATGAACAAGAGACTGCTTTTCAAACTTTGAAGAAGAAGTTGACTACCGCTCCGATATTATCACTACATGAGGGTAATGATGATTTTGTTGTTTATTGTGATGCTTTGCGTCAGGGCTTTGGTTGTGTTTTGATGCAACGAAAGAAAGTTATTGCGTTCGCATCACGTCAGTTGAATATTCACGAGCAGAATTATACAACCCACGAATTAGAGTTGGGAGCTGTTGTGTTTGCGCTTAAGATTTGGAGACATTATCTGTATGGGGTTAAAAGTACTATGTACACTGATCACAAAAGTCTTCAACATATCCTTGATCAGAAACAGTTGAATATGAGATAGCGAAGATGGGTTGAATTGTTGAACGATTATGATTGTGAACTCCTTTAGCCATTCCGGGAAAAAGCCAATGTCATGGCTGATGCTCTGAGTTGAAAAGAGAGAGTTGAACCTCGTAGGTTTAGAGCCTTGAATATGACAATACGAACTGTAACGACCCTAGTTTTTCCGTTATCTTTTACTGTTAATTATTTAACGACCGTTAACTATTGTTCATGCCACGTCATTTCTATGACCTATATTATTATTTTTGTAATAATATATTAATTATTATGTGTTAAATGAATATTTGTATTCATATTTTAAATCATACGCTTCTACGTGTCGCGAATTTCTATCCGGCGAATCTTTTCGGTTTTCAAACCAACGGTCGAGTTTTCGGGATTTTTAATTCCTAAATATTTTAAATATGATATTTTAAGGTCATATGATTATATATGGTATTTATATTTATTTTTTGTCGCGTAATTGTTATCTCTTCGAATTTTTAATCGCGTAAGCGTGTTTTCGCGTTTCGGGGTTCGTTCGGGCTTCCGGGCCACAAGGGATTACACATTTAGCAAGATTGGGCCATGGGACCCACCCCATGACCCCACCTACGGCTGACCCATCAAGGGGGGAGTATACTCCCTTGATTTTCCCAATTTTCTTTTCATTTGTCACATTCCACTTTTTATCACAAACCTAATTTTAGATATTTGCTCTCCTCCTCCCTTTTTGCTCCCCTTGAGCCGTCGCCCCTACCACCATAATCATCATCATATTGCTTCAAAAATCAAGCTTGGATCAAGGATTAATTAACACCAACGCGTTCCTTTCAATCTCCTCTACGCGATAACATCAATTGATTATTGATTAGGGTATAAACCCTAACCCTAAAACTTTTGATTTTTCTTTATTTTTCTGTATTTTGATTATATATTAATAATATGATGATTACTTGTTGTTGTAATGGTGTTTGTATGCATAGAATTACTCAAATACATATGTTTTCGGTTTGATATAATTGGGACAGCAGCTTTTTGTTTAATTCTGGAATTGTGACTGTTATAAAAGTTAAAATAGAGTAGTTAGATGAGTTCCTCTCATCAAGACATTAATTTTAGACTCCTGATTCTTGTAGTTTCGATTCCCGGAGCCCTAGATATGATCAAAATGGTATTTTGTTAAGATTGAAATGTGATATTGATATGAACCAGGTTTGGTCCGACTTTGTGACCATATTTAGTAACTTTAGGGTCTTTTAGTGTGTTAGGATCAATGGTGGGACGAACTTTCATGTTCGGGTCATCTAAATTCAAGCCACGAAACACCCGTTATGCTTAAAACACGATTTTGATTGAATTGAAGTTCCAAGTGGTGTCATGGCTGATCACCACGACTTGTGGACTGTTATTGGTGTGTTCTTGAGTGTACCAAAGTGTCGGGTGGTTTGATTAGGCGGAGATATATGTAAGGCTCGCCGAAAATCGACACCCGGGGCTCAAGATACGACCCGATGAACTTTTAATTAAAACTTATGGTTATTAAATAAGACTTATGATATAAATAATGAAATTCATTATTAATAAATTACTTATGATATAAAAAGTAATTATTATTATTATTTAAGACTTATGATATATATTTATTATATCATTTAATTAATACTTATGATTTAATTAACATTTTAATTAAACTTGTGATTAATAATACTTTCATTATTAATGGAAAATACTTATGATAAGTATTAAACTTATATTATGAGATTATTATAATAAGACTTATAATAAGGATTAATTAATTATTTAATTATTATAAGTCTTAGTTATTTTTTAATTATAATTTAATTATTAAATACTTATGATTTAATGATTATAATTAGAAACTTATGATATGATTAATAATTCATTATTAATTAATAATACTTATGATATAATTTAAAATTTATTATTAATTAATAATACTTATATTATAACTAATATTTAATTAATTAATTAAATACTTATGTTATATTAATTATATCATTTAAACTTATATTAACTTTAATAATTCATTTTAATTTAATTAAACTTATGTTATGACATAATTAGACATATTTAACTTTAATAACGTTATAACTTACATTATTATTATAACTTACACTTTTAAAATTAACGTTGACTATGTTTGATCAAGGTTGACTTTTGAGTTGACTTTCGGTTGACTTTGACTTTCAGTTGACTTTTGTTGACTTTCTAATTAAGGAAACTTTCATAACTTACAAACTTTCCTAAAATAGCAACTTTCTAAATTTGGATACTTTCTAAAAATAGAAACTTTCCAAAAATAGAAACTTTCCAAAAATAGAAACTTTCCAAAAATAGAAACTTTCCAAAAATGGAAACCTGCCAAAAATAGAAACTTTCTAAAAATAGAAAGTGTGTGTCCGTAAGCTGTTCCAATTAAACCATTGCATATTGAGTATTGTTCTATGTCTACTTGCAACATGTACAATAGCTATCATACTAAGACTTGACCTAAGTTAGTTATTTATATCGATCTGCTTTATTTATAGGTCGGCGTTGTGATCATTTCTGATCACTGTACTACTTTTGATGTTCGCTTAATTGTGTTGGTTACTTCGTTACTATTAAGGTGAGTTATAGTCCCATTTTTCTATTTAAATCTTTTGGGATGAGAATACATGCAATTTATTTTATATTTTGGAAACAAGTGGAGGTTGGTTTAAATTATTCATTGTGAGTTGAACAAAAATATTCCCTAGTCTGGTAACTGTAATCACTGGTTTCTACTGGTGAACGCGAATCCTATGGATAGATCTATCAGGTTTGACAACCCCATTTCGAGCTAGTCGCGCTAGCAATTTATAATCGGAATGTTTTGTACTTCGTATTTTGTTGTAGATACACTTGTTCGGTGTATATTATTTATTGTGTTTGGCAAGGGCAAATAAATGGTTAAGTGGTTACCAGGTGGCTCACAGAAAATGGAATAATGTTTTTATATGTTTTCTAGCATATAATTTTGTGGTCCAAAAAGGAGATATTATGTTTTCAAACATAAATTTTTATGGTTTAAATTAAATATTGTTTGCAATATTAAACCTATAATTTACTCAACATTTTTGTTGACAGTTACTCGCATGTTTTATTCTCAGGTTCATGATTGATTGCTTCCGCTGTGCTTAGAGAGTCTGCATATTTATGATGGCAGCTTTTGTTAAACAATAACTTGCATTCTATTTTGATACATTTGATAGTGGATGTTGTTGACTTTGTTTTGGTCAACTTTTGGTTAAGTAATAATGTATGGTTTTTCTAAACTTACATATTTTGATAGGTTTGCTTTATGGGAAATCATTTTTAAATAAAGAATGCAAGGTTATTTATTAAATTCATATAGAGCTATGATCAAGCTGTGGGACCAAGATAACGATGGTCGTCAAGTGTACTTTGACAGGTCGTTAAAGTTGGTATCAGAGCGTTGGTTGTAGGGAATTAGGCTGCATTGATGTCGTTACCCGAGTCAATAGGGTGCATTAGTGAGTCTAGTCTATAGCCCGGCCTATAATGTATTATTATATGTGATTATTTGTATCGTATTGGTATGTATATTGTTAACATACATACATCCCTATTATGTTTTGAATCCGGGAGGAACTCCCATTCCAATTTAAACGTAGTCTCCGACTCGTGCGAACTTATCCTTATAAGAACACCTCGGGTAGTGAAACCGAGGGGTGTCATTCTTGACTTCTGAAATTCTCGACATTTCTATGTCATCTATTATGGTTATGTATATATAATGTTTGAGTTATCTTACGCGAGATGTCATTCTTGACTTCTAAATGCTCGGCATTTCAATGTCAGCTATTATGTTTAGGTATATAACATTCTTGTTATATTACGTGCCTTTGTGCCGTTGTGCCTATGTGCTTTGGTTTTTGAACCGGAAGACGTCATTCTTGACTTTTAGAGATTTTTGGCACTTCGAAGACATTTCTATGTCATCGTTACTCCTATTTGTTACTTATGATGTTTTGTCTCTTGTGCTATCCTTAGCACATTGTTTAAGAAAATGTTTTAGAGAAATTGTGTGGAAATCCGAAGTTGATTGCGTGTCCTGACCTCATGTAGTGCTATTGGAATGGAACTATGAATTAGTGAAATATAATGGCGTCAGGCCAACGTGATTATATTACGTTAATTCATAAAGAAGTCCCAATATTGTGACATGAGGAATAGAAAGCGAGTCAAAGAAAATTTTTACACTACTTATTCAGAAATTCCGATGTATTACATGGGCAGGGAAAATATTCATTATCTTATTTGTTGACATACGAGAAGCTCGTTTTAACCAAATTATGTATCTCATGCTCTATCCTTCATAACTCGCTTGTTAGCAACAGATTCGCTAGGGAACAGTTTTGGCCCAAGGACTTCTGTCCTGATAATAGTCAAAATAACATTTAACTCATTGGTTTTCATGACCTCGTAATATTTGTTGGTCAAATGTCGCATGACAATTCAAGTCCTTTACTCGATCATCCACGATCTTACTTCAACTTGTAACCTCTGAAATACAGATACTCTGTTTATCATCGGGAGTTTTACACATTTGTCTAATTGGGAGGTTCTAACTGGATTATGGGCGAATAGAAGTAATAAAATATTTTGTCATGTATACAATTTATAAAATCATATATGTACGTATGGATTCAAATAAATAAATTTACCCTTACCTATTTTGGCTAGTATATATACTAAAGCATACCTTCAAAATTATTTTAAAACCACTCATTTATTGAGTTGTTTGACTAAGTCAATTTGCTTTATATAAAATGGTACACGTTGTACCTACTTCTAAATTTACTAAGAACTTCGTTCCGTTTATGTTGTCACATCAAACGTTTAAAGCTTTTTCAAAACTCATTTGATTGATTTTATCAAATTTTCGCAATACTCTACAGAGTGTTTGGATCACAATTCTTCTCATCCTCCGTTTAAGGATGAAACTTACCATTAAGTTCATTGATAGAAACTCTTACACCACTTTAGATGCCGGTTTTATAAAATTTGTTGGAAAGTCTTTGCGCTCATAAAATTTTCCCTCTTATAGTTGGACATGGCCGAAATGCGGACCGATGAATCAATTTTCTGGGGAACACTCGGTGGTCACCCTATTGTAGAAAAGGTGCTAGGTGGGTTTCTACCCCAACTGTTGTTATAGTGGGTATCATGGATATATATTACACTAAACCGTCTGAGGAGTTTCTACTCTCAATACTCGCTGTCAACTGCAACACCCTCGTAAACATCAATTCTAGGATTCAACACTTTGAGGTGCACGAAATTATTTTTGGAGATTCATCTCACCTAGAGTCGGCTATTCTTTATAACCCATGATTCACGTTCTTTTCATCCGCACATAAATTTAAGAATATGGATGAATCTTAGATTTCCTCGCTCATTGTACATGGAAGTTCACTTTCGTTGAAATATCACACCTTTCGTACGTCTTCCTTTCAGAAATGTAATGAAAATCTACTTTGAAGTCCGTGATCCTCGTTATCTCCTTTGAGAGAATGGCCTTAAATATCTATGCCACCGATGTGACTACTCCTTGTTGCAACTATATTTCATTCGTCTCATTTCGTCCCCTTGGGGAGCTCCTGTTTTATTTATTAATAAGAAAGATAGTTCGTTCCGAATGTGCATTGATTATCGTGAATTGAACAAGCTTACGGTTAAGAATCGTTACTCTCTTCCGAGAATTGATGATCTGTTCGATCAACTTCAAGGTTCGTTCGTTTATTCTAAGATTGATCTTCGTTCCGGCTATCACCAACTGTGGGCTAAAGAAACTGATATTTCTAAAGCCGCTTTCCACACCCGTTATGGTCACTATGAATTTCTTATTATGTCGTTCGGATTAACCAACGCACCTGCTGTGTTCATGGACCTCATGAACCGTGTGTGTATACCCTATCTGGACAAATTCGTTATTGTTTTCATCGACGACATCCTTATTTATTCCAAGAGTGATGAAGAGTACGAGGAACATTTGAAGTTAGTGCTTGATTTATTGAGAAAAGAAGAGTTGTACGCTAAGTTCTCTAAGTGTGCTTTCTGGTTAAGAGAAGTTCAATTCCTTGGACATATTGTTAGTAAACAGGAAATACAAGTTGATCCTGCCAAGATTGAGGCAATTGAAATGTGGGGAATTCCAAAAACTCCTACTCAAATTCACCAGTTTCTAGGATTAGCTGGCTATTATAGAAGTTTCATTCAAGATTTTTCACGAGTAGCGAAACCTCTGACTGCTTTAGCGCATAAGAGGAAGAAGTACGAGTGGAAGAGTGAACAAGAGTCTGCTTTCCAAACTCTGAAGAAGAAGTTAACTTCTGCACCGATATTATCACTACCTAAGGGTAATGATGATTTTGTTATCTATTGTGATGCTTCGTGTCAAGACTTTGGTTGTGTTTTGATGCAACGAAAGAAAGTCATTGCTTACGCGTCACGTTAGTTGAAGATTCATGAACAGAATTATACAACCCATGATGTAGTATTGGGAGCTGCTATGTTCGCACTCAAGAATTGGAGACATTACTTATATGGGGTCAAAAGTACTGCGTACACTGATCACAAAAGTCTTCAACATATCCTTGATTAGAAACAGTTGAATATGAGACAACGAAGATGGATTGAGACATTGAATGATTATGATTGTGAACTTTTATATCATCCGAGAAAGGCCAACGTTGTGGCCGATGCGTTAAGTCGTAAAGAAAGGGCTGAACCTCGCAGGTTTAGAGCCTTGAATATGACAATTCGAACAAACCTCGCAAGGCAGATTCTTGAGGCACAACAAGAAGCCTTGAAGGAGAAGAATTTTGTAACGGGAAGGTCCGAGGCTTGAGTAAACAGTTAGAGGTACGAACCGATGGTACTCGGTATTTTACAGGACGCCTTTGGGTTCTGAAATTTGGTGATCTGCGACAACTTGTTTTAGATGAGGCTCATAAGTCTAGGTACTCTATTCATCCTGGTTCAGGAAAGATGTATCATGATCTTAAGGAGCTGTATTGGTGGCCTAATTTGAAAGCTAATGTGGCTACGTATGTGGCTAAGTGTTTGACCTGTGCTAAGGTTAAAGCTGAACACCAAAAACTATCTGGACTTTGGTGCAACCTGAGATTCCCGAGTGGAAGTGGGAAGTTATTACGATGGATTTTATTACCAAGTTACCAAGAGTTGTTGGTGGATATGATACCATTTGGGTGATTGTTGACCGACTCACTAAGTCAGCTCACTTTTTGCCGATTAAGGAAACAGATTCGATGGAGAAGCTTACTCGTTTGTATTTGAAGGATATTGTTTCTAGACATGGTGTTCCTGTATCTATTATTTCAGACCGAGACAGCCGATTTGTATCGAGGTTTTGGTGATCCTTACAGGAAGCCTTGGGAACTAAGTTAGATATAAGAACCGCTTATCATCCCCAGGTGGATGGTCAGAGTGAAAGGACCATTCAAACATTAGAAGACATGTTACGAGCATGTGTTATTGATTTTAGTGATGGGTGGGATAGGTATTTGCCACTAGCTGAATTTTCTTATAATAACAGCTATCATGCAAGTATTAAAGCCGCACCGTTTGAAGCTCTGTATGGTAGAAAGTGTAGGTCTCCTGTCTGCTGGAATGAGGTTGGAAATGCTCAACTCACAGGTCCAAAAATTATTCATGAGACTACCGAGAATATCGTACAGATTAAGGAAAGATTGAGAACCACCAGAAGTCGGCAGAAGAGCTATGCCAATAAGAGAAGAAAAGATATTGAATTTCAGGTCGGTGACCGTGTTATGTTAAAGGTATCACCTTGGAAAGGTGCGGTACATTTTGGTAAAAGGGGAAAGTTGAATCCTCGTTTTGTTGGACCGTTCGAGATTATTGAGAGAGTTGGACCCGTGGCTTATCGTTTGAGATTGCCCCAAGAACTCAGTGCTGTTCATGACGTTTTTCACGTGTCAAATTTGAAGAAGTGTTCGGCCGAGGCCGATGAGACCATTCCTCTTGAGGAGCTGCATTTTGATAAGCAACTTCATTTTATTGAGGAACCTATTGAAATTATGGACCGAGAGGTAAAGACTCTTAAGCAGAGTAGAATTCCTATTGTCCGGGTTAGATGGAACACCAGACGCAGTCCTGAGTTCACTTGGGAGCGTGAAGATCAGATGAAGCAGAAGTACCCGCATTTGTTCCCAGATGCTGAGTCAACCCCTGCACCTGCTTAAATTTCGGGACGAAATTTCCGTAACGGGAAGGTACTGTAACGACCCTAGTTTTTCCGTTATCTTTTACCGTTAATTATTTAACGACCGTTAACTATTGTTCATGCCATGTCATTTCTATGACCTATATTATTATTTTTGTAATAATATATTAATTATTATGTGTTAAATGAATATTTGTATTCATAGTCGCGGATTTCTATCCGGCGAATCTTTTCGGTTTTCAAACCAACGGTCAAGTTTTCGGGATTTTTAAATCCTAAATATTTTAAATATGATATTTTAAGGTCATATGATTATATATGGTATTTATATTTATTTTTCGTCGCGTAATTGTTATCTCTTCGAATTTTTAATCGCGTAAGCGTGTTTTCACGTTTCGGGGTTCGTTCGGGCTTCCGGGCCACAAGGGATTACACATTTAGCAAGATTGGGCCATGGGACCCACCCCATGACCCCACCTACGGCTGACCCATCAAGGGGGGAGTATACTCCCTTGATTTTCCCATTTTTCTTTTCATTTGTCACATTCCACTTTTTTATCACAAACCTAATTTTAGATATTTGCTCTCCTCCTCCCTTTTTGCTCCCCTTGAGCCGTCACCCCTACCACCATCATCATCATCATATTGCTTCAAAAATCAAGCTTGGATCAAGGATTAATTAACACCAACGCGTTCCTTTCAATCTCCTCTACGCGATAACATTAATTGATTATTCATTAGGGTATAAACCCTAACCCTAGAACTTTTGTTTTTTCTTTATTTTTCTGTATTTTGATTATATATTAATAGTATGATGATTACTTGTTGTTGTAATGGTGTTTGTATGCATAGAATTACTCAAATACATATGTTTTCGGTTTGATATAATTGGGACAGCAGCTTTTTTTTTAATTCTGGAATTGTGAATTTTATAAAAGTTAAAATAGAGTAGTTAGATGAGTTCCTCTCATCAAGACATTAATTTTAGACTCCGAATTCATGTCGTTTCGATTCCCGGAGCCCTAGATATGATCAAAATGGTATTTTGTTAAGATTGAAATGTGATATTGATATGAACCAGGTTTGGTCCGACTTTGTGACCATATTTGGTAACTTTAGGGTGTGTTAGTGTGTTAGGATCAATGGTGGGATGAACTTTCATGTTCGGGTCATCTAAATTCGAGCTACGAAACACCCGTTATGCCTAAAACACGATTTTGATTGAATTGAAGTTCCAAGTGGTGTCATGGCTGATCACCACGACTTGTGGACTGTTATTGGTGTGTTCTTGAGTGTACCAAAGTTTCGGGTGGTTTGATTAGGCGGAGATATATGTAAGGATCGCCGAAAACCGACACCCGGGGCTCAAGATACGACCCGATGAACTTTTAATTAAAACTTATGGTTACTAAATAAGACTTATGATATAAATAATAAAAATTCATTATTAATAAATTACTTATGATATAAAAAGTAATTATTATTATTTAAGACTTATGATATATATTTATTATATCATTTAATTATTACTTATGATTTAATTAACATTTTAATTAAACTTGTGATTAATAATACTTTCATTATTAATGGAAAATACTTATGATAAGTATTAAACTTATATTATGAGATTATTATTATAAGACTTATAATAAGGATTAATTAATTATTTAATTATTATAAGGTTTAGTTATTATTTAAATATAATCTAATTATTAAATACTTATGATTTAATAATTATAATTAGAAACTTATGATGTGATTAATAATTCATTATTAATTAATAATACTTATGATATGATTTAAAATTTATTATTAATTAATAATACTTATATTATGATTAATATTTAATTAATTAATTAAATACTTATGCTATACTAATTATATCATTTAAACTTATGTTAACTTTAATAATTCATTTTAATTTAATTAAACTTATGTTATGACATAATTAGACATATTTAACTTTAATAACGTTATAACTTACATTATTATTATAACTTACACTTTTAAAATTAACGTTGACTATGTTTGACCAAGGTTGACTTTTGAGTTGACTTTCGGTTGACTTTGACTTTCAGTTGACTTTTGTTGACTTTCTAATTAAGGAAACTTTCCTAACTTATAAACTTTCCTAAAATAGCAACTTTCTAAATTTGGAAACTTTTCAAAAATAGAAACTTTCCAAAAATAGAAACTTTCCAAAAATAGAAACTTTCCAAAAATGGAAACCTGCCAAAAATAGAAACTTTCTAAAAATAGAAAGTGTGTGTCTGTAAGCTATTCCAATCAAACCATTTCATATTGAGTATTGTTCTATGTCTACTTGCAACATGTACAATAGCTATCATACTAAGACTTGACCTAAGTTAGTTATTTATATCGACCTGCTTTATTTATACATCGGTGCTGTGATCATTTCTGATCACTGTACTACTTTTGTTGTTCGCTTAGTTGTGTTGGTTACTTCATTACTATTAAGGTGAGTTATAGTCCTATTTTTCTATTTAAATCTTTTGGGATGAGAATACATGCAATTTATTTTATATTTTGGACACAAGTGGAGGTTGGTTTAAATTATTCATTGTGAGCTGAACAAAAATATTCCCTAGTCTGGTAACTGTAATCACTGGTTTCTACTGGTGAACGCGAATCCTATGGATAGATCTATCGGGTTTGACAACCCCATTTCGAGCTAGTCGCGCTAGCAATTTATAATCGGAATGTTTAGTACTTCGTATTTTGTTGTAGATACACTTGTTCGGTGTATATTATTTATTGTGTTTGGAAAGGGTAAATAAATGGTTAAGTAGTTACCAGGTGGCTCACGGAAAATGGAATAATTTTTTTATATGTTTTCTAGCATATAATTTTGTGGTCCAAAAAGGAGATTTTATGTTTTCAAACATAAATTTTTATGGTTTAAATTAAATATTGTTTGCAATATTAAACCTATAATTCACTCAACATTTTTGTTGACAGTTACTCGCATGTTTTATTCTCAGGTTCATGATTGATTGCTTCCGCTGTGCTTAGAGAGTCTGCATATTTATGATGGCAGCTTTTGTTAAATAATAACTTGCATTCTATTTTGAAACATTTGATAGTGGATGCTGTTGAATTTGTTTTGGTCAACTTTTGGTTAAGTAATAATGTATGGTTTTTCTAAACTTACATATTTTGATAGGTTTCCTTTATAGGAAATCATTTTTAAATAAAGAATACAAGGTTATTTATTAAATTCATATAGAATTATGATCAAGCTGTGGGACCAAGATAACGATGGTCGTCAAGTGTACTTTGACGGGTCGTTAAACGAACAAACCTCGCAAGGCAGATTCTTGAGGCAAAACAAGAAGCCTTGAAGGAGGAGAATTTTGTAATGGGAAGGTCCGAGGCTTGAGTAAACAGTTAGAGGTACGAATCGATGGTACTCGGTATTTTACGGGACGCCTTGAGGTTCTGAAGTTTGGTGATCTGCGACAACTTCTTTTAGATGAGGATCATAAGTATAGGTACTCTATTCATCCTAGTTCAGGAAAGATGCATCATGATCTTAAGGAGCTGTATTGGTGGCCTAATTTAAAAGCTGATGTGGCTACTTATGTGGCTAAGTGTTTGACCTGTGCTAAGGTCAAAGCTGAACATCAGAAGCTGTCTGGACTTTTGGTGCAACCTGAGATTCCCGAGTGGAAGTGGGAGGGTATTACAATGGATTTTATCACGAAGTTACCAAGAGTTACGGTTGGTTACGATACCATTTGGGTGATTGTAGATCGACTCACTAAGTCGGCTGACTTTTTGCCGATTAAGGAAACAGATTCGATGGAGAAGCTACTCGGTTGTATATGAAGGAGATTGTTTCTAGACATGGTGTTCCTGTATCAATCATTTCGAACCGAGACAGTCGATTTATATCGAGGTTTTGGCGATCATTACAGGAATCTTTAGGAACTAAGTTGGATATGAGCACCGCTTATCATCCGCAGACGGATGGTCAGAGAGAACGGACCATTCAAACGTTAGAAGATATGTTACGGGCGTGTGTTATTGATTTTGGTAATGGGTGGGATAAATATTTGCCACTAGCTGAATTTTCTTATAACAACAGCTATCATGCAAGTATTAAAGCCGCCCCATTAGAAGCTCTGTATGGTAGAAAGTGTAGGTCTCCTATTTATTGGAATGAGGTTGGGGATGCTCAACTCATAGGTCCAGAAATGATTCACGAGACTACTGAGAAGATTGTACAGATTAAGGAAAGATTGAGAACTGCCAGAAGTAGGCAAAAGAGTTACGCTGATAAGAGAAGGAACGATATCGAATTTCAGGTCGGTGATCGTGTTATGTTGAAGGTATCACCTTGGAAAGGAGTGGTGCGTTTTGGTAAAAGGGGAAAGTTGAATCCTCATTTTGTGGGACCGTTTGAGATTATTGAGAGAGTTGGACCCGTGGCTTATCGTTTGAAAATTGCCACAAGAACTCAGTGTTGTTCACGATGTTTTCCATGTATCGAATTTAAAGAAGTGTTTGGCCGAGGCCGATCAGACTATTCCTCTTGAGGAACTTCATGTTGATAGGCAACTTCATTTTATTGAGGAACCTGTTGAAATTATGGACCGAGAGGTTAATGTAGTGACCCGAACTTTTCCATGTTTATATATATTAATTGAGATTGATATTTACACGATTAAATGTTTCCAACATGTTAAGCAATCAAACTTGTTAAGACTTGATTAATTGAAATATGTTTCATATAGACAATTGACCACCCAAGTTGACCGGTGATTCACGAACGTTAAAACTTGTAAAAACTATATGATGACATATATATGGATATATATATATAGTTAACATGATACTATGATAAGTAAACATATCATTAAGTATATTAACAATGAACTACATATGTAAAAACAAGACTACTAACTTAATGATTTTTAAACGAGACATATATGTAACGATTATCGTTGTAAAGACATTTAATGTATATATATATCATATTAAGAGATATTCATACATGATAATATCATGATAATATAATAATTTAAAATCTCATTTGATATTATAAACATTGGGTTAACAACATTTAACAAGATCGTTAACCTAAAGGTTTCAAAACAACACTTACATGTAACGACTAACGATGACTTAACGACTCAGTTAAAATGTATATACATGTAGTGTTTTAATATGTATTTATACACTTTTGAAAGACTTCAATACACTTATCAAAATACTTCTACTTAACAAAAATTCTTACAATTACATCCTCGTTCAGTTTCATCAACAATTCTACTCGTATGCACCCGTATTCGTACTCGTACAATACACAGCTTTTAGATGTATGTACTATTGGTATATACACTCCAATAATCAGCTTTTAGCAGCCCATGTGAGTCACCTAACACATGTGGGAACCATCATTTGGCAACTAGCATGAAATATCTCATAAAATTACAAAAATATGAGTAATCATTCATGACTTATTTACATGAAAACAAAATTACATATCCTTTATATCTAATCCATACACCAACGACCAAAAACACCTAAAAACACTTTCATTCTTCAATTTTCTTCATCTAATTGATCTCTCTCAAGTTCTATCTTCAAGTTCTAAGTGTTCTTCATATATTCTACAAGTTCTAGTTACATAAAATCAAGAATACTTTCAAGTTTGCTAGTTCACTTCCAATCTTGTAAGGTGATCATCCAACCTCAAGAAATCTTTGTTTCTTATAGTTGGTTATCATTCTAATACAAGGTAATAATCATATTCAAACTTTGGTTCAATTTCTATAACTATAACAATCTTATTTCAAGTGATGATCTTACTTGAACTTGTTTTCGTGTTATGATTCTGCTTCAAGAACTTCGAGCCATCCAAGGATCCATTGAAGCTAGATCCATTTTTCTCTTTTCCAGTAGGTTTATCCAAGGAACTTAAGGTAGTAATGATGTTCATAACATCATTCAATTCATACATATAAAGCTATCTTATTCGAAGGTTTAAACTTGTAATCACTAGAACATAGTTTAGTTAATTCTAAACTTGTTCGCAAACAAAGTTAATCCTTCTAACTTGACTTTTAAAATAAACTAAACACATTTTCTATATCTATATGATATGCTAACTTAATGATTTAAAACCTGGAAACACGAAAAACACCGTAAAACCGGATTTACGCCGTCGTAGTAACACCGCGGGCTGTTTTGGGTTAGTTAATTAAAAACTATGATAAACTTTGATTTAAAAGTTGTTATTCTAAAAAAATTATTGTTATTATGAACATGAAACTATATCCAAAAATTATGGTTAAACTCAAAGTGGAAGTATGTTTTCTAAAATGGTCATCTAGACGTCGTTCTTTCGACTGAAATGACTATCTTTACAAAAACGACTTGTGACTTATTTTTCCAACTATAAACCTATACTTTTTCTGTTTAGATTCATAAAATAGAGTTCAATATGAAACCATAGTAATTTGATTCACTCAAAACGGATTTAAAATGAAGAAGTTATGGGTAAAACAAGATTGGATAATTTTTCTCATTTTAGCTACGTGAAAATTGGTAACAAATATATTCCAACCATAACTTAATCAACTTGTATTGTATATTATGTAATCTTGAGATACCATAGACACGTATACAATGTTTCGACCTATCATGTCGACACATCTATATATATTTCGGAACAACCATAGACACTCTATATGTGAATGTTGGAGTTAGCTATACAGGGTTGAGGTTGATTCCAAAATATATATAGTTTGAGTCTGGGTCGTGGATTGATTCAAGATAATATTTATCGATTTATTTTTGTACATCTAACTGTGGACAACTAGTTGTAGGTTACTAACGAGGACAGCTGACTTAATAAACTTAAAACATCAAAATATATTAAAAGTATTGTAAATATATTTTGAACATACTTTGATATATATGTATATATTGTTATAGGTTCGTGAATCAACCAGTGGCCAAGTCTTACTTCCCAACGAAGTAAAAATCTGTGAAAGTGAGTTATAGTCCCACTTTTAAAATCTAATATTTTTGGGATGAGAATACATGCAGGTTTTATAAATGATTTACAAAATAGACACAAGTATGTGAAACTACATTCTATGGTTGAATTATCGAAATCGAATATGCCCCTTTTTATTAAGTCTGGTAATCTAAGAATTAGGGAACAGACACCCTAATTGACGCGAATCCTAAAGATAGATCTATTGGGCCTAACAAACCCCATCCAAAGTACCGGATGCTTTAGTACTTCAAAATTTATATCATATCCGAAGGGTGTCCCGGAATGATGGGGATGTTCTTATATATGCATCTTGTTAATGTCGGTTACCAGGTGTTCACCATATGAATGATTTTTATCTCTATGTATGGGATGTGTATTGAAATATGAAATCTTGTGGTCTATTATTATGATTTGATATATATAGGTTAAACCTATAACTCACCAACATTTTTGTTGACGTTTTAAGCATGTTTATTCTCAGGTGATTATTAAGAGCTTCCGCTGTCGCATACTTAAATAAGGACGAGATTTGGAGTCCATGCTTGTATGATATTGTGTAAAAACTGAATTCAAGAAACTTATTTTGTTGTAACATATTTGTATTGTAAACCATTATGTAATGGTCGTGTGTAAACAGGATATTTTAGATTATCATTATTTGATAATCTACGTAAAGCTTTTTAAACCTTTATTGATGAAATAAAGGTTATGGTTTGTTTTAAAATGAATGCAGTCTTTGAAAAACGTCTCATATAGAGGTCAAAACCTCGCAATGAAATCAATTAATATGGAACGTTTTTAATCAATAAGAACGGGACATTTCAGTTGGTATCCGAGCGTTGGTCTTAGAAAACCAGAATTTTGCATTAGTGTGTCTTATCGAGTTTGTTAGGATGCATTAGTAAGTCTGGACTTCGACCGTGTTTACTTGAAAAATGATTGCTTAACAAATTTTGTTGGAAACTATATATTTTTAACATGTGAATATTATGTGATATATTAATCTCTTAACGCGTTTGATATTATGTGATAGATGTCTACCTCTAGAACAAGTCCCATTGACTCACCTAATAATAATGAAGAGTCAAATGTAAATTGGAATGATTCGTGGACTGATTCACAAGTTCCCGAAGAGGAACCGGAAGAAGAGTCGGAACTGGAAGAAGAATCGGAACCGGAATAAGAATCGGAACCGGATGAAGAAATAGAACCGGTGGGGGAAATAATAAAACGGTTATGTAAAAGAAAATCATCAACCAACCGACCAAGGTTAATTATGGTCAATGGTGTTTCCGCCAAGGAAGCAAAATATTGGGAGGATTACCAATTCTCCGATGAATTGGATTCCGACGAGAATTCCGATGATGTTATAGAAATTACCCTAACTGAATTTAAAAAGGCAAAAGAAAATAATAAGGGAAAGGGCATAAAAATAGAGAAATCTAATTCCAACCCCGATGAACTTTATATGTATCGTCAACCCCCGAAGTCCTTAAGTTGTAACAATGACCCGGGAACCTCTAAACCACCAGGTTTTTCTAAACCAATGTGGAAAACGACGGCTCGTATTAGGGGAACATCATATATCCCTAGAAATTTGGCAAAACGAACCAAAACCGAAGAAGAAGAAACAAGCGAGTCGGAATAAGATAGTTGTATTCGTGTGGTGTAATATATGTAATATAGTGTGCTTATGCTTTATGATATATGTAAAAATTGCTTGTATTAATAAGTATTTTTTTTATGAATCTAACTCTTGTCTATTTTACAGTATAAAAACACAAAATGGATAGACAACCCAATATTTTAAGAGACCTACCCGGAGACATGATTGATGAAATCTTGTCTAGAGTCGGTCAGAATTCTTCGGCACAACTATTTAAGGCGAGATTAGTTTGTAAGACATTCGAAGAACGTTTCAAGAATGCCTTGGTTTATAAAAGGCTTTCGTTCGAAAGATGGGCGATATCACATTGGGAAATCCATAAGTTACGATGTGTTTACTTTGACGCATATATTGCGGGGAACCCAAATGCTATTTTACGCAATGGGTTAAGAAATTATTTTGACTCAATATATCCGAATATTGGACTTCGTGATTTAGAAAAAGTGGCTAACATGCAACATAAAGAAGCATGTTATGCTTACGGATTAGTAATGTTCGCTTCTCACCAAAGTGAGAACAAGAACATCGGGCTACAACTATTAAACAAAACGTTCCCACAAGTGACGGAGTCGGTAATTGGGGTAAGAAATGAGGTTTTTAGATTGTTACGGGACTGTTGGACATTACGTAACCCTCGTCCCTTTGACGACGTTACAACACGCTGTCTTATCAACGGCCATAACGGTTATGTTCCACAAGACCAAGGATGGGAAGTAATCCTAGTAAAACCAGAATGCATGACTTGTTTCTGGACGTATGAATTACGTGTCTTTATTGCCTTTGCTGAACGACTTGTGTACTAGCTAGAATTATCTTCACAACCATCTTGTATCAAATTTATTGTGTGCTATATTTCATGCTATATGTAAAATAAGCGGTATTGTAATTTGTAAAATATTGTGTAAAAGTTTGAACGCGAAATATTATTATAATCAGTTTTTCATATAGAATTGTAGTAGTTGAATTGTATATTAGCTACTAAGTATGAACTTAACGGGTAGGTACTACCCGAATTTAAACTTATAAAACGCTAATATGAAGAAAAAGCTTTTATAAATGAGTTCATATTATGCTACGAAATACTATTAACTACTCATAATATTTTGTATGATTAACTTGTTCCATTTGACTATTTTGAAGGAAATGGCACCGACTACTCGACACACCGTGAATATGAATGAAGAGGAATTCCGTACTTTTCTAGCTTCAAACATAGCCGCAGTACAGGCTGCGCTACATACCAATAATAACCTTGGATCTAGCAGTACAGGAAATCGTGTAGGATGTACCTACAAAGAATTCACTGCCTGCAAACCTTTAGAATTTGATGGAACCGAAGGACCGATCGGATTGAAACGGTGGACCGAGAAGGTCGAATCGGTGTTTTCCATAAGTAAGTGTACTGAAGAGGACAAAGTGAAGTACGCTACGCATACCTTCACAGGTTCTGCGTTAACATGGTGGAATACCTATCTAGAGCAAGTGGGACAAGACGATGCGTACGCACTACCGTGGTCAACATTCAAGCACTTGATGAACGAGAAGTACCATCCTAGAACCGAGGTCAATAAGCTCAAGACAGAACTTAGAGGGTTACGAACCCAAGGATTTGATATTACCACGTACGAAAGACGATTCACAGAATTGTGCCTATTGTGTCCGGGAGCATTCGAAGATGAGGAAGAGAAGATCGACGCATTTGTGAAAGGATTACCGGAAAGAATCCAAGAAGATATAAGTTCACACGAGCCCGCCTCCATACAACAGGCATGTAGAATGGCTCACAAACTAGTGAACCAGATTGAAGAAAGAATTAAAGAACAGACTGCTGAAGAGGCCAATGTGAAGCAAGTCAAAAGAAAGTGGGAGGAAAACAGTGATAAGAATCACCAATACAACAATAATAGCAATTACAACAATAATCGCAACAATTATCCCAACAATCGAAACATCAATCGCAACTACAACAAACGACCCAACAACAACAACAACAACAACAACAACAACAACAACAGCAACTACAACAATCATCCCAACAACAATAATAACCGCAACAACAACAACAATCAGAAGCAGCTATGCCAAAGGTGTGAAAAGTATCACTCGGAGTTCTGCACCAAATTTTGCAACAAGTGTAAAAGAAATGGTCATAGCACGGTGAAGTGTGACGTCTACAGACCATGGGTTAATAGAATGAAAGGAACAAATGGTGTCGGAACGAGTAATGGCGGAGCAAGTAGTATCGGAGCAAGTTATGCCAATGTAGTTTGTTATAAATGTGGAAAACCGGGCCACATTATTAGAAATTGCCCGAACCAGGAGAACACGAATGGACAAGGCTGCGGAAGAGTTTTCAATATTAATGCGGCAGAGGCACAGGAAGACCCGGAGCTTGTTACGGGTACGTTTCTTATTGACAATAAATCTGCTTACGTTTTATTTGATTCGGGTGCGGATAGAAGCTATATGAGTAGAGATTTTTGTGCTAAATTAAGTTATCCATTGACGCCTTTGGATAGTAAATTTTTACTCGAATTAGTAAATGGTAAATTAATTTCAGCAGATAATATATGTCGGAATCGAGAAATTAAACTGGTTAGCGAAACATTTAAGATTGATTTGATACCAGTAGAGTTAGGGAGTTTTGATGTGATAATCGGTATGGACTGGTTGAAAGAAGTGAAAGCAGAGATCGTTTGTTACAAAAATGCAATTCGCATTATACGAGAAAAAGGAAAACCCTTAATGGTGTACGGAGAAAAGGGCAACACGAAGCTACATCTTATTAGTAATTTGAAGGCACAAAAACTAATAAGAAAAGGTTGCTATGCTGTTCTAGCACACATCGAGAAAGTACAAACTGAAGAAAAGAGCACAATGATGTTCCCATTGCAAAAGAATTTCCCGATGTATTTCCGAAAGAATTACCGGGATTACCCCCACATCGATCCATTGAATTTCAAATAGATCTTGTACCAGGAGCTGCACCAATAGCTCGTGCTCCTTACAGACTCGCACCCAGCGAGATGAAAGAACTGTAAAGCCAATTACAAGAACTTTTAGAGCGTGGTTTCATTCGACCAAGCACATCACCGTGGGGAGCTCCTGTTTTGTTTGTCAAGAAGAAAGATGGTACATTCAGGTTGTGTATTGACTACCGGGAGTTGAACAAACTTACCATCAAGAACCGCTACCCACTACCGAGAATCGACGACTTATTTGATCAACTACAAGGCTCGTCTGTTTATTCAAAGAATGACTTACGTTCCGGGTATCATCAAATGCGGGTGAAAGAAGATGATATTCCAAAGACTGCTTTCAGAACACGTTACGGTCATTACGAGTTTATGGTTATGCCATTTGGTTTAACTAATGCACCAGCTGTGTTCATGGACCTTATGAACCGAGTGTGTGGACCATACCTTGTCAAGTTTGTCATTGTTTTCATTGATGACATACTTATTTACTCAAAGAATGACCAAGAACACGGTGAACATTTGAGAAAGGTGTTAGAAGTATTGAGGAAGGAAGAATTGTACGCTAAGTTTTCAAAGTGTGCTTTTTGGTTGGAAGAAGTTCAATTCCACGGTCACATAGTGAACAAAGAAGGTATTAAGGTGGATCCGGCAAAGATAGAAACTGTTGAAAAGTGGGAAACCCCAAAAACTCCGAAACACATACGCCAGTTTTTAGGACTAGCTGGTTACTACAGAAGGTTCATCCAAGACTTTTCCAGAATAGCAAAACCCTTGACTGCATTAACGCATAAAGGGAAGAAATTTGAATGGAATGATGAACAAGAGAAAGCATTTCAGTTATTGAAGAAAAAGCTAACTAAGGCACCTATATTGTCATTGCCTGAAGGGAATGATGATTTTGTGATTTATTGTGATGCATCAAAGCAAGGTCTCGGTTGTGTATTAATGCAACGAATGAAGGTGATTGCTTATGCGTCTAGACAATTGAAGATTCACGAACAAAATTATACGACGCATGATTTAGAATTAGGCGCGGTTGTTTTTGCATTAAAGACTTGGAGGCACTACTTATATGGGGTCAAAAGTATTATATATACCGACCACAAAAGTCTTCAACACATATTTAATCAGAAACAACTGAATATGAGGCAGCGTAGGTGGATTGAATTATTGAATGATTACGACTTTGAGATTCGTTACCACCCGGGGAAGGCAAATGTGGTAGCCGATGCCTTGAGCAGGAAGGACAGAGAACCCATTCGAGTAAAATCTATAAATATAATGATTCATAATTGAAGGTATTTCGTATGCCCGAGAGACATATTAAATTAACGTGGCTAATATGTTTTGATCCAAGTCGGGTCATACCTAATAACAAGCTTACCGACACCTTATTCGTATTTGATCTTAGCGATTGGATCGTTGATTTAATACGCGACACTTGAATTTTAGAAAATGGTTTCTAAAATTATATTACTTGATGTGTATATAAATTATGGAATAATTTATAAAATTAAGACTTAATTATTTATAGGTTAAATAATTAATAAAGTTATGTTACATTTTATAAAATTGGTTTTATAAAATAAACATAACAAATAATATGGAATTAATAAAATGAGTTTTATAAACAAGTATACATAATTTATAAAATGCAAGTTTATAAAATTTGTTTTATAAAATCTAATTTTATAAAATCAAGTTTATAAAATATGCAAGTTTATAAATAATGTCAAGTCTTATAAAACTATTTTATTAACATGGAAGTGGCATTGGAAGTGTAGTAGGCATGCTAGAGATTCCTATGCTTTTCCATTTCCATATACATGCATGCTCCTTGACTTAGAAAACACACATGCATCTACACTTCAAGAAACTAGCAAAACAAAAAAAAATACTGCACTCTTTTGGGGCAGTCTGGCCGTGAGCTTCCAAGGGCAAAAGGGAGTTCATTTTTTCATTTTGTAAGCTTAATTTCAAGTGTAATTTAAATCCTAACCAAAGTACAAGGTGTTGGTGGTTAGCTTGGGGTATAACTACTTGAGGTTTCATCCATTTGGAACTCCATTCATCATCATCATCTTCATCACTCATCAACAAGCTTGGAGTAGGTATAAACCCTTTCTTGCTTGTAGTTTGTAAGTATGTTTCACAACTTGATCCTAATTGGGATTTAACTTTAATTGGTTAAAGATTAACATGTTCTAAAATGGTAATTACATGCTTCCGCCTTTTAATTGATTCTTAAAATGTTTTATACATATTGGAACTTGTTAAATCACAACAATGGTATCTAGAGCCGAGGTTGTTGAAATATGCTTCGAGATGGTTATTAAACTCACTATATATTTTGCATTTTATGTACATGCATGATTGTAAAATGCAAAAATTATATGTTTTGGATGGGGTATTATTTTGGCCGAATTAAAGGGCTTCCAAAATGGGTTTGGAGCTTCAAGTTTGGCCAAGATTTGTTGTTGTTTTGGTTCACAATCATGCCTTGACCTTGTGGTTGGATTTGTGTGTGATTTGGTTGATTATTCATTCTTATGGTTTGTAATAATTATTCATTCATTTTGGTTTGTAATAAGTTGTAATTAATTTTGTAATTTCTTGATGTAATTTATTCTATTTGGTTTGTAAAATAGAATAGGTTGTTATTTCCTTTTCTTAGAGAAAATGTATTAGGTTATATATTTTTTGTAAAAGAAAAGTAAAGATTCATGAAGAAGATTACAAGACGGAACTTTGAAGATTACAAGATTTAGTGGGAGATTTTGTTTAAAATCTCTTACTTGTTTAACCCTTTAGGTAACACTTGTTTTGGCTAAACAAGTGCTTACCACTTTGGCATGATTGTGGACTTTTATTTTGCATGCTTGTATGTTTTTTTGTATGTGTTTGGTTGATACAAAATCTCTTGAAAGAACTTGCAAAAATGACATTATAATTGGTTATAATTATAACAACATGACACTAATAAATGCTTATTAGGTACTAGATAAAATGTTAATGAATTGGTAATTGGTTTACTAAAAGGATATGAAATAGGTTTTTCATAAAACACTACACACCAAATGCATGTTGGTGTATAGCATTTTTCTAAAACTAGAATGTAGAAAACATAAAATCCCTTTAACTAATACAAGGTAAACAAGTTAAACGCCATCCTTTTGTGGAAACACTTAGACATATTAGGAATCTCTTGATGGGATAAAGGTCACCTAACCGTCATGAGTGAACTAATATAAATAAGGTACACTTCGCATACATGTGGGATAAAGGTCACCTAACCACTTGTATGTTAAGTCTACATGTTTACACAAGTAGGACGACTTGATTTGGGAATCATGAACTTAGGGTCACCGAAGCATGAGGAATAAATAGGCGTTGATGGGATTAATATGCCATGCAAAAGGATTGCATGATCCCATAAAATTAGAAGTTGCAAAAGGATTGCAATTGTCATTATGACTACCTAGCTAAATCAAATGACGGGATAAAGGTCACCTAACCGAAATTTGATTTACCGATGGATTCTAATATTTAATAAAACAAATTAAAAGGGTATTGTTTATTAAATCTAAAATCGATACTTAAAATGAACTTTGTTGAATTTTGTAGATGACCGCTAATAACAACAACAACAACATGCAAAATGCACCACTTAACATGAACAACCTATCGTTACGGTCTCTCCTCGAGAAAGACAAACTTAACCATACCAACTTTATGGATTGGTTCCGCAATCTTCGGATTGTCCTCAAACAAGAGGATAAAGCGTATGTACTTGAGGACCCCATTCCCGATCAACCGGATGAGAATGATGTGGAAGCAATGGCCTCTTATGATAAGTATTGCCACGACTCCCTTCAAGTCTCATGCTTAATGCTTGGGACTATGATACCCGAACTCCAAAAGGATTTCGAGCATCATAGTGCATACGACATGATAACGCAATTGAAGGAGATGTTCCTCCAACAAGCGCATGTCGAGCATTTCGAAATGGTTCGGGCGCTACATGCTTGTCGTATGGACGATACCCAATCGGTTTCATCTTATGTACTTAAGATGAAAAGCCTTATCGATCGTGCTAACCGTCTTAACCTAAACATATCAAATGAGTTAGCCACCGATCTTATCCTTAACTCCCTATCAAAAAGGTTTGATCAATTTGTAATTAATTACAATATGAATGGGATGGATAAGAGCATAGGTGAGCTTCACGGTATGCTTAGAACGGCGGAAACTAGCATGGGTAAAAGGGCTTTACCCGTGTTAGCAATCGATCAAGGTGGGTCAAAAGGTAACACCTCTAAGCCAAAGGTGGCCAAAAGAAAAGGACCCGCCCATCAAGGCAAAGGGAAAGGGAAGATGGTTACCCCAACCATCAACAAGGCTAAGAAGCAAAAGGTAGCCGAGAAGGCAAACCCCAAAGAAGACCCATGTTTCGGTTGCGGTGAGATGGGTCATTGGAAACGAAACTGTCCGGTCTATCTTAAGGAGTTGAAGGACAAGAGGGATGCAGGGCAAACCTCAGGTAATATATATATGGTATATATAGAGCTTAGTATTACTTCTTCTAATACATGGGTATTAGACACGGGATGTGGAACTCATATTTGCAATTCTTTGCAGGGGTTCAAAAGAAGTGATCATAAGGCGGGAACATCAAGTCTCTATATGGGCAATGGTGCAAAGGTGCATGTTAAAGCTCAAGGAGATTTTATTTTGAAGCTTCCAAGCGGATTGGAACTTATTTTAGAAAATGTTTTGTATGCTCCGGATTTGTGTAGAAACATTATTTCTATTTCTCGCTTAAAACAATGTGGTTACGTTGTTAATTTTATTGATGATGATATTCATGTTTCTAAAGATAATGTATTCTATTTCAAGGCTTAGCCTTCAAATGGAATTTATGAATTGGTTCATGATGACACGTCATCGAGCTCTATATACCATACTAGCACCAAGAAACTCAAAAGGGATTTGAGTGATTCCTACTTATGGCATTGTCGCCTTGGTCACATAAACAAGAACCGAATGTATACACTTCAAAAGAATGGACTCTTGAAATCAAATGAGATGGACTCGTTTGATGTGTGTGAATCTTGTTTACAAGGCAAAATGACTAAAGCACCTTTCAAAGGGACCTATGAAAGGGCTAAGGACTTATTGGGATTAATACATTCGGATGTATGTGGACCCTTTAAGCCCATGGCTAGGAATGGTGAAAGATACTTCGTTACTTGCATTGATGACTTCAGTCGTTTTGGATATGTCTACTTGTTAAGACATAAGGACGAAACTTTTGAAGCATTCAAAGAATATCAAAGCGAAGTACAAAATCAACTCAATAAGACAATCAAGGTACTTCGTACCGATAGAGGAGGTGAATACCTAAGCGATGCTTTCCAAGATCATCTTAGGAGTTGTGAGATTATCTCACAACTTACTCCACCTGGAACACCCCAACTTAATGGAGTTTCCGAAAGGAGGAACCGAACCCTAATGGATATGGTTCGATCTATGATGGCTAGAAGCACGTTGCCTCTATCATTCTGGGGTTATTGTCTATGCTCCGCGGCTCGTATTTTAAATATGGCCCCAACCAAGAAAGTGGAACGAACTCCTCATGAGATGTGGTTTGGAAACCCTCCATCTCTATCATACTTAAAGGTATGGGGATGTGAAGCTTATCCTAAGCGTTACGTCCCTAATAAGTTGAATGTTCGATCCACGAAGTGTATCTTCATAGGATATCCCAAGGATGATATGGGATACTATTTCTATGATCCAACCGAGCAAAATGTATTTGTTGCTCGAAAGGCTGAATTCCTTGAAACTAAGTTCCTATTAGAAGGAAATAGTGAAAGGAAGATAGATCTTGAAGAGGTTCAAGATCAAGTAGATGATACACAATTGGTTGACACTAGCACTCAACATGAAAATATCGAGAATGATCAGATGGATGATCAAAGTATACAAGACATTCGCAGATCTGGTAGGATTAGTAATCCTCCTGAGAAATATGGGTTTCTCATGGATGATTGCTATGTGGTTGATTTGGATGAACCAAGAAACTACCAAGATGCTTTATCAAGGATTGATAAAGATAAATGGCAGGAAGCCATGAACGCTGAGATGCAATCCATGTATGACAACCAAGTTTGGGAACTAGTTGTACAACCTACTAGCTCCAAGTTAGTTGATTGTAAATGGATTTTCAAGATGAAAACCGACATGCATGGAAACTTAAATACATATAAAGCTAGACTTGTAGCAAAAGGTTTTACTCAAACTCAAGGGATTGACTATGATGAAACCTTTTCGCCTGTGGCAATGCTAAAGTCTATTAGGATATTATTTGCCATTGCTGCTCACTATGACTATGAAATATGGCAAATGGATGTCAAAACCGCTTTCCTAAATGGATATCTTGAGGAAGATGTCTATATGGTACAGCCCGAAGGTTTTGTTGATCCGAAAAATCCTAAAAAGGTATGCAAGTTAAAGAAATCAATCTACGGATTGAAACAAGCATCTAGAATGTGGAATCATCGTTTTAATGAAGAGGCAAAGAAATTTGGCTTCATTAAAAATGGTGATGAAGCTTGTGTATACAAGAAGGCTAGTGGGAGCTCTATAATATTCCTTGTGCTATATGTGGATGATATATTATTATTTGGGAATGATATTACCACAATGCAAGGAGTCAAAACTTGGCTAAAGAGTTGCTTCTCCATTAAGGATCTTGGAGACGCACAATACATATTGGGGATAGGGATCTATAGGAATAGATCCAAGAGATTGATAGGTTTAAGTCAAAGTACATACATTGATAAAATCTTGAAAAGGTTCAAGATGGAAAACTCTAAGAAAGGTTTGGTACCTATTCAAAGAGGAACCGTTCTCAGTTCATCTCAGTGTCCTACCACGAAAGATGAACAAGAGAGAATGAAGAAAGTCCCATACGCATCTGCTATTGGGTCTATCATGTATGCGATGATATGTACTAGACCGGATGTGTCATGCGCTCTAAGCTTGACAAGTAGATACCAGAATAACCCAGGAAACAGTTATTGGATTGCTGTTAAAAGTATATTGAAATACCTTAGGAGAACTAAGGATATGTTTCTAATATATGGGTCTGGTGAGGAGGAACTCGCCGTAAAAGGTTACGTGGACGCGAGTTTCCAAACTGATCGAGATGACTCTCGATCACAATCCGGTTATGTCTTCATGTTAAATGGTGGTGCAGTCTCTTGGAAGAGTTCAAAACAGGATGTTGTTGCATTATCCACTACAGAGTCGGAGTACATTGCCGCCTCACTGGCAGCTCAGGAAGCTGCATGGATGAAGAAATTCATCGACGACTTAGGAGTGGTCCCTTCCATTCAGGACCCTCTTGAGATCTTTTGTGACAACGAGGGTGCGATTGCTCAAATCAAGGAACCTCGTGCTCATCAAAAGACTCGTCACATTGAGCGGAGATTCAACTACATCAGGGATGAGGTTGAAAAGGGAAAGATATGTATTCACAAAGTTCACACAGATCATAATGTTGCGGATCCACTCACGAAGCTTTTACATGGGCCAAAACATGAGGGACATGTTTGTGCATTAGGGCTTCGATATTCTAGTGATTGGTCATGATCTGTTTTAAGTATTGTAATGGAACGAAATTTGTTCAAACTCATTAATATAATTATGGTGTTAATTTATTAATCCTGAGTCAGGTTCCTATTTTGCATATTTTATCCATGAATAAGTAATTATTCTAAATTTCGTAGTCGATCACATTTGTGGGAAAAAGTGTGAGGTTTAGACTATTATGAACTTGGATTGGTATACATTCACAGGATGAATGTGGGGCAAGGTTGCAACCAAGGTTCATAGATATTTGTGGGATACAAATATTGGAAGACCCGCCCTCAAGATTTACAAAATAGAGCCTTTGTGGTTGATCACATGTAATCTTGAGTAAAGGCGAATATCATTGTATCCTCTGACCTGAGATACATATCGGGTTCGAATATTTACCAAGCATCGTACCTTGATTCCTTCCTTCGCTATTCTGAAATATGGTAGTTCACAAGGAAGAGCTCAGGCATAATGCAAGGTACATATTTAGGACGTATGTAGTCAAGATGGAATTTGTCCCTCTTATTCGTTGAGAGTCAGATGTCTAAGGCCTGATAAAGTTAAATCTAGAAGAGAGTGATCACTCTGTGTCTCTTGGATTTAACATGACATCTAGGACGAAAGGAAATAATGAAAGATTCACCTATTCATATTCGAGATGGGAACTCGAAAGGGATGATGTTATTGAATGGCACAAAGTCATAACATATTGGGGGTGATGGACGGTCGTTAGGTGGTATCCATCACTTGCATTAATTTCTTATGTTTCTCGTGCAAGTGGGAGATTGAAGGTATTTCGTATGCCCGAGAGACATATTAAATTAACGTGGCTAATATGTTTTGATCCAAGTCGGGTCATACCTAATAACAAGCTTACCGACACCTTATTCGTATTTGATCTTAGCGATTGGATCGTTGATTTAATACGCGACACTTGAATTTTAGAAAATGGTTTCTAAAATTATATTACTTGATGTGTATATAAATTATGGAATAATTTATAAAATTAAGACTTAATTATTTATAGGTTAAATAATTAATAAAGTTATGTTACATTTTATAAAATTGGTTTTATAAAATAAACAAAACAAATAATATGGAATTAATAAAATGAGTTTTTTAAACAAGTATACATAATTTATAAAATGCAAGTTTATAAAATTTGTTTTATAAAATCTAATTTTATAAAATCAAGTTTATAAAATATGCAAGTTTATAAATAATGTCAAGTCTTATAAAACTATTTTATTAACATGGAAGTGGCATTGGAAGTGTAGTAGGCATGCTAGAGATTCCTATGCTTTTCCATTTCCATATACATGCATGCTCCTTGACTTAGAAAACACACATGCATCTACACTTCAAGAAACTAGCAAAACAAAAAAAAATACTGCACTCTTTTGGGGCAGTCTGGCTGTGAGCTTCCAAGGGCAAAAGGGAGTTCATTTTTTCATTTTGTAAGCTTAATTTCAAGTGTAATTTAAATCCAAACCAAAGTACAAGGTGTTGGTGGTTAGCTTGGGGTATAACTACTTGAGGTTTCATCTATTTGGAACTCCATTCATCATCATCGTCTTCGTCACTCATCAACAAGCTTGGAGTAGGTATAAACCCTTTCTTGCTTGTAGTTTGTAAGTATGTTTCACAACTTGATCCTAATTGGGATTTAACTTTAATTGGTTAAAGATTAACATGTTCTAAAATGGTAATTACATGCTTCCGCCTTTTAATTGATTCTTAAAATGTTTTATACATATTGGAACTTGTTAAATCACAACAATAATAACCTTACTACTCAAATAAAGGAGGCGCAACAAGGAGTTTTAAAAAAGGGAAATTTAAAGGATGAAATACCCAAAGGATCGGAGAAGCATCTTAATATTCGGGAAGACGGAACCCGGTATAGGGCTGAAAGGATTTGGGTACCAAAATTTGGAGATATGAGAGAAATGGTACTTAGAGAAGCTCATAAAACCAGATACCCAATACATCCTGGAACGGGGAAGATGTACAAGGATCTCAAGAAACATTTTTGGTGGCCGGGTATGAAAGCCGATGTTGCTTAATACGTAGGAGAATGTTTGACGTGTTCTAAGGTCAAAGCTGAGCATCAGAAACCATCAGGTCTACTTCAACAACCCGAAATCCCGGAATGGAAATGGGAAAACATTACCATGGATTTCATCACTAAATTACCAAGGACTGCAAGTGGTTTTGATACTATTTGGGTAATAGTTGATCATCTCACCAAATCAGCACACTTCCTGCCAATAAGAGAAGATGACAAGATGGAGAAGTTAGCACGACTGTATTTGAAGGAAGTCGTCTCCAGACATGGAATACCAATCTCTATTATCTCTGATAGGGATGGCAGATTTATTTCAAGATTCTGGCAGACATTACAGCAAGCATTAGGAACTCGTCTAGACATGAGTACTGCCTATCATCCATAAACTGATGGGCAGAGCGAAAGGACAATACAAACGCTTGAAGACATGCTACGAGCATGTGTTATTGATTTCGGAAACAGTTGGGATCGACATCTACCGTTAGCAGAATTTTCCTACAACAACAGCTACCATTCAAGCATTGAGATGGCGCCGTTTGAAGCACTTTATGGTAGAAAGTTCAGGTCTCCGATTTGTTGGAGTGAAGTGGGGGATAGACAGATTACGGGTCCGGAGATTATACAAGAAACTACCGAGAAGATCATCCAAATTCAACAACGGTTGAAAACCGCCCAAAGTCGACAAAAGAGCTACGCTGACATTAAAAGAAAAGATATAGAATTTGAAATTGGAGAGATGGTCATGCTTAAAGTTGCACCTTGGAAAGGCGTTGTTCGATTTGGTAAATGAGGGAAATTAAATCCAAGGTATATTGGACCATTCAAGATTATTGATCGTGTCGGACCAGTAGCTTACCGACTTGAGTTACCTCAACAACTCGCAGCTGTACATAACAATTTCCACGTCTCGAATTTGAAGAAATGTTTTGCTAAAGAAGATCTCACTATTCCGTTAGATGAAATCCAAATCACCGAAAAACTTCAATTCATCGAAGAACCCGTCGAAATAATGGATCGTGAGGTTAAAAGACTTAAGCAAAACAAGATACCAATTGTTAAGGTTTGATGGAATGCTCGTATAGGACTCGAGTTCACCTGGGAGCGTGAAGATCAGATGAAGAAGAAATACCCGCATCTATTTCCAGAAGATTCATCAACACCTTCAACAGCTTAAAATTTCGGGACGAAATTTATTTAACGTGTAGGTACTGTAGTGACCCGAACTTTTCCATGTTTATATATATTAATTGAGATTGATATTTACATGATTAAATGTTTCCAACATGTTAAGCAATCAAACTTGTTAAGACTTGATTAATTGAAATATGTTTCATATAGACAATTGACCACCCAAGTTGACCGGTGATTCACGAACGTTAAAACTTGTAAAAACTATATGATGACATATATATGGATATATATATATAGTTAACATGATACTATGATAAGTAAACATATCATTAAGTATATTAACAATGAACTACATATGTAAAAACAAGGCTACTAACTTAATGATTTTTAAACGAGACATATATGTAACGATTATCGTTGTAAAGACATTTAATGTATATATATATCATATTAAGAGATATTCATACATGATAATATCATGATAATATAATAATTTAAAATCTCATTTGATATTATAAACATTGGGTTAACAACATTTAACAAGATCGTTAACCTAAAGGTTTCAAAACAACACTTACATGTAACGACTAACGATGACTTAACGACTCAGTTAAAATGTATATACATGTAGTGTTTTAATATGTATTTATACACTTTTGAAAGACTTCAATACACTTATCAAAATACTTCTACTTAACAAAAATGCTTACAATTACATCCTCGTTCAGTTTCATCAACAATTCTACTCGTATGCACCCGTATTCGTACTCGTACAAGACACAGCTTTTAGATGTATGTACTATTGGTATATACACTCCAATGATCAGCTTTTAGCAGCCCATGTGAGTCACCTAACACATGTGGGAACCATCATTTGGAAACTAGCATGAAATATCTCATAAAATTACAAAAATATGAGTAATCATTCATGACTTATTTACATGAAAACAAAATTACATATCCTTTATATCTAATCCATACACCAACGATCGAAAATACCTACAAACACTTTCATTCTTCAATTTTCTTCATCTAATTGATCTCTATCAAGTTCTATCTTCAAGTTCTAAGTGTTCTTCATATATTCTACAAGTTCTAGTTACATAAAATCAAGAATACTTTCAAGTTTGCTAGTTCACTTCCAATCTTGTAAGGTGATCATCCAACCTCAAGAAATCTTTGTTTCTTATAGTAGGTTATCATTCTAATACAAGGTAATAATCATATTCAAACTTTGGTTCAATTTCTATAACTATAACAATCTTATTTCAAGTGATGATCTTACTTGAACTTGTTTTCGTGTCATGATTCTGCTTCAAGAACTTCGAGCCATCCAAGGATCCGTTGAAGCTAGATCCATTTTTCTCTTTTCCAGTAGGTTTATCCAAGGAACTTAAGGTAGTAATTATGTTCATAACATCATTCAATTCATACATATAAAGCTATCTTATTCGAAGGTTTAAACTTGTAATCACTAGAACATAGTTTAGTTAATTCTAAACTTGTTCGCAAACAAAAGTTAATCCTTCTAACTTGACTTTTAAAATAAACTAAACACATTTTATATATCTATATGATATGCTAACTTAATGATTTAAAACCTGGAAACACGAAAAACACCGTAAAACCGAATTTACGCCGTCGTAGTAACACCGCGGGCTGTTTTGGGTTAGTTAATTAAAAACTATGATAAACTTTGATTTAAAAGTTGTTATTCTAAAAAAATGATTGTTATTATGAACATGATACTATATCCAAAAATTATGGTTAAACTCAAAGTGGAAGTATGTTTTCTAAAATGGTCATCTAGACGTCGTTCTTTCGACTGAAATGACTACCTTTACAAAAATGACTTGTAACTTATTTTTCCGACTATAAACCTATACTTTTTCTGTTTAGATTCATAAAATAGAGTTCAATATGAAACCATAGCAATTTGATTCACTCAAAACGGATTTAAAATGAAGAAGTTATGGGTAAAACAAGATTGGATAATTTTTCTCATTTTAGCTACGTGAAAATTGGTAACAAATCTATTCCAACCATAACTTAATCAACTTGTATTGTATACTATGTAATCTTGAGATACCATAGACACGTATACAATGTTTCGACCTATCATGTCGACACATCTATATATATTTCGGAACAACCATAGACACTCTATATGTGAATGTTGGAGTTAGCTATACAGGGTTGAGGTTGATTCCAAAATATATATAGTTTGAGTTGTGATCAATACTGAGATACGTATACACTGGGTCGTGGATTGATTCAAGATAATATTTATTGATTTATTTCTGTATATCTAACTGTGGACAACTAGTTGTAGGTTACTAACGAGGACAGCTGACTTAATAAACTTAAAATATCAAAATATATTAAAAGTGTTGTAAATATATTTTGAACATACTTTGATATATATGTATATATTGTTATAGGTTCGTGAATCAACCAGTGGCCAAGTCTTACTTCCCGACGAAGTAAAAATCTGTGAAAGTGAGTTATAGTCCCACTTTTAAAATCTAATATTTTTGGGATGAGAATACATGCAGGTTTTATAAATGATTTACAAAATAGACACAAGTACGTGAAACTACATTCTATGGTTGAATTATCGAAATCGAATATGCCCCTTTTTATTAAGTCTGGTAATCTAAGAATTAGGGAACAGACACCCTAATTGACGCGAATCCTAAAGATAGATCTATTGGGCCTAACAAACCCCATCCAAAGTACCGGATGCTTTAGTACTTCGAAATTTATATCATATCCGAAGGGTGTCCCGGAATGATGGGGATGTTCTTATATATGCATCTTGTTAATGTCGGTTACCAGGTGTTCACCATATGAATGATTTTTATCTCTATGTATGGGATGTGTATTGAAATATGAAATCTTGTGGTCTATTATTATGATTTGATATATATAGGTTAAACCTATAACTCACCAACATTTTTGTTGACGTTTTAAGCATGTTTATTCTCAGGTGATTATTAAGAGCTTCCGCTGTCGCATACTTAAATAAGGACGAGATTTGGAGTCCATGCTTGTATGATGTTGTGTAAAAACTGCATTCAAGAAACTTATTTTGTTGTAACATATTTGTATTGTAAACCATTATGTAATGGTCGTGTGTAAACAGGATATTTTAGATTATCATTATTTGATAATCTACGTAAAGCTTTTTAAACCTTTATTGATGAAATAAAGGTTATGGTTTGTTTTAAAATGAATGCAGTCTTTGAAAAACGTCTCATATAGAGGTAAAAACCTCGCAACGAAATCAATTAATATGGAACGTTTTTATTCAATAAGAACGGGACATTTCAGTTAAGACTCTTAAAAAGAGCAGAATTCCTATTGTTCGGGTTAGATGGAACGCCAGACGCGGTCCCGAGTTCACTTGGGAGCGTGAAGATCAGATGAAGCAGAAGTACCCGCATTTGTTCCCAGATGTTGAGTCAACCCCTGCACCTGCTTAAATTTCGGGACGAAATTTCCGTAACGGGAAGGTACTGTCACGACCCTACTTTTTCCGTTAATTATTTAACGACCGTTAACTGTTATTCGTGCCACGTCATTTCTATGGCCTATATTATTATTTTAGTAATAATATATTAATTATTATGTGTTAAATGTATATTTGTATTCATATTTTAAATCGTACGTTTATACGAATCGCGGAATTCTATCCGGCGAATCTTTTCGGTTTTCAAACCAACGGTCGAGTTTTTGGGATTTTTAAATCCTAAATATTTTAAATATGATATTTTAAGATCATATTATTATATATAGTATTTATATTTATTTTTCGTCGCGTATTTGTTATCTCTCCGAATTTTTAATCGCGTAAGCGTGTTTTCGCGTTTCGGGTTTCGTTCGGGCTTTCGGGCCACAAGGAAGTTGCAAGTTAGCAAATATGGCTAGTGGGTCCCACCCCACTCACCCCATTCGGCCGAATAGATGGAGAGGGGGTATCCCCTTTTGTTTTCATTTTATCCCACTTATTTTTCATTCTACATTTTATCTAAAACCTAAATTATCAAAGTGCTCTCTTCCTCCTCCTCCCTCCTTGTGCTGTCGCCACTCTCACCACCAACATCATCATCATCAACCAATTTTAGAGCTTGGATCAAGGATTAATACACATAAACGGAATCCTTTCAATCTCCTCTATACGATTCTATCAATTGATTATCGATTAGGGTATAAACCCTAACCCTAGAACTTTTGATTATTCATTATTTTTCTGTTTTTGATGTTTATTTTGATAGTATGTTAGTTACTTGTTAATGTATTAATGATTGTATGCGTAGAATTGCTCAAAAACGCATGTTTTCGGTTTGATTTAATTGGGACAGCAGCTTTTTGTTTAATTATGGAATTTTTACTGATATAAAAGTGAAATTGAAGTATCTATATGAGTTCCTCTCATCAAGACATTAATTTTAGACTCCGGATTCATGTCATTTCGATTCCCGGAGCTTAAGATATGATTAAAATGGTGTTATGTTGAGATTAAACTATGAAAACGAATTGAACCAGGTTTGGTCCGACTTTGTGACCATTTATAGAGTCCTTAGGGTGTACTAGTGTGTTAAGATTGATGATGAGATGAACTTTCATGTTCGGGTCATCGAAATCCGAGCCACGGATCACCCGTTATGACTAAAACACATTTTTGAGCGGATTAAAGGTCCAAACTGATTAAGAGCTATAATTCACGACTTAGTGACTGTTCTTGGGATGTTCTTGAGCACACTAATGTGTCGATTGGGTTGGTTAGGCGAAGATATATATAAGGCTCGCCGAAAACTGATTCTCGGGACTCAAGATACGACCCTATGAACTTTTGATTTAAAACTTATAGTTAATTATTAAAACTTATGATACAATTAATGACTTTCATTATTATTTAATTTTAATTACTTATGATATAAGAAGTAATTATTATTATTTAAGACTTATGATATATATTTATTATATCATTTAATTATTACTTATGATTTAATTAACATTTTAATTAAAGTTATGATTAATAATACTTTTATTATTAATGGAAAATACTTATGATAAGTATTAAACTTATATTATGAGATTATTATTATAAGACTTATAATAAGAATTAATTAATTATTTAATTATTATAAGGTTTAGTTATTATTTAATTATAATCTAATTATTAAATACTTATGATTTAATAATTATAATTAGAAACTTATGATGTGATTAATAATTCATTATAAATTAATAATACTTATGATATGATTTAAAATTTATTATTAATTAATAATACTTATATTATGATTAATATTTAATTAATTAATTAAATACTTATGCTATATTAATTATATCATTTAAACTTATGTTAACTTTAATAATTCATTTTAATTTAATTAAACTTATGTTATGACATAATTATTCGCATTTGACTTTAATTAACATTATAACCTATACTATTATTATAACTTACACTTTTAAAATTAATGTTGACTATGTTTGACCAAGGTTGACTTTTAAGTTGACTTTCGGTTGACTTTGACTTTCCGTTGACTTTTGTTGACTTTCAAATTAAGGAAACTTTCCTAACTTATAAACTTTCCAAAAATAGCAACTTTCTAATTATGAAAACTTTCCAAATATAGAAACTTTCCTAAAATAGAAACTTTCCTAAAATAGAAATTTTCCTAAAATAGAAACTTTCCTAAAATAGAAACTTTCCAAAAATGAAAACCTGCTAAAAATAGAAACTTTCTAAAAATAGAAAGTGTGTGTCCATACACTGTTCCGATCAAACCGATGCATGTTGAGTATTGTTCTATGTCTACTTGCAACATGTACAATAGTTATCATACTAAGACTTGACCTAAGTTAGTTATTTATATCGACCTGCTTTATTTATAGGTCGGCATTGTGATCATTCCTAATCACTATACTCTATTTGTTGTTCGCTTACTGTGTTGGTTACTTCGTTACTGTTAAGGTGAGTTATAGTCCCATTTTCTATTTTACTCTTTTGGGATGAGAATACATGCAATTTATTTTATAATTTGGACACAAGTGGAAGTTGATTTAAATTATTCATTGTGAGTTGAACAAAAATATTCCCTAGTCTGGTAACTGTAATCACTGGTTTCTACTGGTGAACGCGAATCCTATGGATAGATCTATCGGGTTTGACAACCCTATTTCGAGCTAGTCGCGCTAGCAATTTATAATCGAAATGTTTAGTACTTCGTATTTAGTTGAAGATACACTTGTTCGGTGTATATTATTTATTGTGTTTGGCAAGGGTAAATAAATGGTTAAGTGGTTACCAGGTGGCTCACGGAAAATGGAATAATGTTTTATATGTTTTCTAGCATATAAATTTTGTGGTCCAAAAAGGGATTTTTATGTTTTATAGTTGTTAAAAATATAGTACGTAATCACTAGCTCCCTGTGGAACGTACCGGACTTACTAAAAATTACACTACTCTACGATTAGGTACACTGCCTATAAGTGTTGTAGCAAGGCTTAGGTATATCCCATCTATATAAATAAATAAAACTTGTATCATATTTCGCCGTATTTCATATTAAAATTAATACTATTTCGTACACCTCCGCTCGCACATCAAGTATTTTTGGCGCCGCTGCCGGGGAGCTCATTGTCATTATATATATATATATATATATATATATATATATATATATATATATATATATATATATATATATATATATATATATATATATATATATATATGTATGTATATATATATATATATATATATATGTATATATATATATATATATGTATATATATATATATATACACATATATATACACATATATATATATACATATATATATACACATATATATACATATATATATATACATATATATACATATATATACATATATATATATATATATATATATATATATATATATATATATATATATATATATATAAAAACTGAAACTGCCGATTTTAAGCTTGCAAGCAACTGAGACTACAAGGCTATGCGACTGTATGAGCCCGAAACCTTAAATCCATGCGTTCGCATGGATTGAGCTGACAGGCCTCAACCTCGGACGAAATTTATTACGGAGTAGGTTTTTTATTATAATTAATATTATTTAATTCTAATTAGGGTTTTAATTATTTAACTTTTTAATTCTAGTTTTTATTTATAATTAGTAATATTAAGTTTAATTATTATTATTAATTATATAAATTAATATCTTTTATAAAATATAATATAAAAATAATATTTTTATAAAATTTGTATTTTTATCATTTTAGTTATAATTTGTATTTTTATCGTTTATTTTTGTTATATTTGTCGTTCGTAATATATAGTTTTAAGTTATAGATTTGCCGTAGATTTTTAGGTTTTAAGACTTTGCCGTAAAACCCCTTAAGTGCTTTTCCTTTAAATTTAGAATTTAGACGCTTTAGAATTTTGCGACGCCGTTTTAATTTTATAGATTTTAGTGCTTCTTAAGTAATTGTCGTTTTTCGTATAGAATTGCATTTAAGCCTTAATACCTATAGGCGCAACTTTTTAGATTTAATTTTTAGACTTTTAAGTTTCGACGCTTTTATTTCTTATTTTTATTTTTTGACCTTTTGTTTTTCGACCCACTCTTTTTCTTTCTTATTTCTATGCGCTAGTTTTTAGGACATAGAATTTTTAATCTTTAAATTTCGACTAAAAATTATTGTAAGCGATTAAATTGACAGACATCCAAATTTTCTGGTTCGTAGTAATAGTTGGATTTGTTAGTGGCTAGTTGTGGAGTTCCGATTTAAAGGGTCCTGGCTACCTGCTGCATCTATTGACTATTCGAAACGTGGGCAAAATCAGAAAAGTCTATTAATTTGATAACTTATATAATTTTTATATTCATAACTAATAGAATATTCAGTGAATGCACCGAACAAAACGTTCACCACCTTTCATACGTTCACCACCTGTAACTTGATCAAGACATCTAGTCAATATTGTCGCTGTTGATTTTTCTTTAGAATCATCATCTAGTCGAACAAGTACTCCAATTCAAATTTCCGATAATCCATTTTTTGAACCCGACTTCACAATTGAAACCCCGGAGGATATTCAAGGACAATTCCAAGATCCTGAACCACTAATCATTCCTCCTGAACCACAAACCGTTAAATCAGAATCTTCTAGTGATTCGGATTCAACAAATCCAAATATGGAAGTAACGGAACCTCAAAGTATGGAAAACCGAATGAGAGCCACATGCCGTGGCCAAGGTCACGCCATTATTTGGCCAGATGTTAATGCGCCAGATTATGAAATCAAAGGACAAATCCTACACATGGTAACTAATCAATTCCAATATAGTGGTACGCCAAAAGAAGATCCAAACGAACATCTTCGAACCTTTAATAGGATTTGTACTCTATTCAAAATCAGAGAAGTTGAGGATGAACAGATCCATCTCATGTTGTTTCCCTGGACTTTAAAGGGAGAAGCCAAAGATTGGTTAGAATCATTACCCGAAGGAGCGATTGACACATGGGATGTCTTAGTTGAAAATTTTCTTAAAAGATTCTTTCCGGCATCTAAAGCCGTAAGACTTCATGGAGAAATTGTTACGTTCGCGCAAAAGCCAAATGAAACATTATATGTGGCGTAGACAAGATTCGGAAAGTTGTTGAGAGGATGTCCTCGGCACGGTTTAGACACTTATCAAATAGTACAAATATTCTACCAAGATGTCAACGTTTCTACATGAAAAGACATCGACACAGCAGCTGGTGGTTCCATTATGAAGAAAACCGCAACCGAAGCTCACAAAATTATTGATAACACAGCCTCCCACTCACATGAGTGGCACCAGGAAAAAGATTTTTTTCGTTCATCTAAAGCGGCTAGAGCCGATTCTAGCCATGACTTTGATTCCGTTTCCGCAAAAATAGATGCTTTCGAGAGACGAATGGAAAAGATGACTAAAGATATTCATGCAATACGAATTAGTTGTGAGAAATGCGATAGACCACACTTAACGAAAGATTGTCACATTGAACAAACCATGGAACAACGTGAGAATGTTTCCTACATGAACCAAAGGCCAGGAAATAATTCTTAAAATAATTATCAACCGCCAAGGCCAAACTTCAATCGAAATCAAAACATTCTTTACAATCCAAATGGACCCAACAATAACTCGTACAACCAACAAGGTCCGAATAACCAACCAACTCAAAATAACACTTTCAATCAATAAAGACCTAGTTTGTATAAACCACCACAACAAACCGAAGAGAAAAATTCAAATCTAGAAGAAATGATGTCAAAGCTAATGGAATCTCAAACACAATTTATTACATCTCAAACCCAAACAAATGAGAGGTTTGATCAGTCATTAAGAACTCAACAAGCTTCCATTTTGAATCTAGAAAAACAAGTAGGTACTCTTGCTAGCTTGATGAGTGAGAGGGAACAAGGAAAGCTACCGAGTAATACTGAAGTAAATCCTCGGAATGAGAATGTTAATATGGTGTCAACAAATTCTGAAAAACCAGCACCAGAAGATGGGAAGGTTTTAGATGTGAGTAACAATGAAGAAGTTACGCCACCACCACCACCCGAGTATGTAAAGCCAGTGGTGGCACCATACAGATCACCCATCCCGTTTCTAAGAAAAGGAGTTGAGTATGAGCAATTGATAGGTAATAAAGTTTGTGATACCTTTGGAAAGAAGAAGAAGAATAAGAAAGTGCAAGAAACAAAAACCATAAAAGTAAACCCGGTGAAGACAGTTCCACCAAAACTTCCACCCAGGTTGGGTGATCCGGGTGAATTTATTGTTCCTTGTCTACTTAGTGATTGTGTCATGTATGATGCACTAGCAGATTTAGGTGCAAATGTGAGTGTTATGCCTCTTTCATTATATAAGAGATTAGGAGTAGGTGAGTTAAGTCCAACGAAAATGAGTGTTCGACTCTTTGATCAAACCATTAGGCACTCACTTGGAATTGCTGACAACCTACCCATTCAAGTGGGTAATTTAACCTTTCTAGTCGAATTTATTGTTATTGACATAGAAGAGGACTCAAACATTCCTCTAATTCTAGGTCGACCATTCTTAGCGTCCACCGGGGTGTTATTTGATGTAAGAGATGGTAGAATGACACTTAGTAATGGTAAAAAATTGATCACTTTTATGATTCGAAAGTCTAAATCTCCACCAACCAAAACCGTTGAACCAATAAAGACGATTGGTAAGAACTGAAATGTCCCGTTCTTATTGATTAAAAATGTTCCATATTAATTGATTTCGTTGCGAGGTTTTGACCTCTATATGAGACGTTTTTTCAAAGACTGCATTCATTTTTAAAACAAACCATAACCTTTATTTCATAAATAAAGGTTTAAAAAGCTTTACGTAGATTATCAAATAATGATAATCTAAAATATCATGTTTACACACGACCATTACATAATGGTTTACAATACAAATATGTTACATCGAAATCAGTTTCTTAAATGCAGTTTTTACACAATATCATACAAACATGGACTCCAAATCTTGTCCTTATTTTAGTATGCAACAGCGGAAGCTCTTAGTATTCACCTGAGAATAAACATGCTTTAAACGTCAACAAAAATGTTGGTGAGTTATATGTTTAACCTATATATATCAAATCGTAACAATAGACCATAAGATTTCATATTTCAATACACATCCCATACATAGAGATAAAAATCATTCATATGGTGAACACCTGGTAACCGACATTAACAAGATGCATATATAAGAATATCCCCATCATTCTGGGACACCCTTCGGATATGATATAAATTTCGAAGTACTAAAGCATCCGGTACTTTAGATGGGGTTTGTTAGGCCCAATAGATCTATCTTTAGGATTCGCGTCAATTAGGGTGTCTGTTTCCTAATTCTTAGATTACCAGACTTAATAAAAAGGGACATATTCGATTTCGATAATTCAACCATAGAATGTAGTTTCACGTACTTGTGTCTATTTTGTAAATCATTTATAAAACCTGCATGTATTCTCATCCCAAAAATATTAGATTTTAAAAGTGGGACTATAACTTACTTTCACAGATTTTTACTTCGTCGGGAAGTAAGACTTGGCCACTGGTTGATTCACGAACCTATAACAATATATACATATATATCAAAGTATGTTCAAAATATATTTACAACACTTTTAATATATTTTGATGTTTTAAGTTTATTAAGTCAGCTGTCCTCGTTAGTAACCTACAACTAGTTGTCCACAGTTAGATGTACAGAAATAAATCGATAAATATTATCTTGAATCAATCCACGACCGAGTGTATACGTATCTCAGTATTGATCACAACTCAAACTATATATATTTTGGAATCAACCTCAACCCTGTATAGCTAACTCCAACATTCACATATAGAGTGTCTATGGTTGTTCCGAAATATATATAGATGTGTCGACATGATAGCTCGAAACATTGTATACGTGTCTATGGTATCTCAAGATTACATAATATACAATACAAGTTGATTAAGTTATGGTTGGAATAGATTTGTTACCAATTTTCACGTAGCTAAAATGAGAAAAATTATCCAATCTTGTTTTACCCATAACTTCTTCATTTTAAATCCGTTTTGAGTGAATCAAAATGATATGGTTTCATATTGAACTCTATTTTATGAATCTAAACAGAAAAAGTATAGGTTTATAGTCGGAAAAATAAGTTACAAGTCGTTTTTGTAAAGGTAGTCATTTCAGTCGAAAGAACGACGTCTAGATGACCATTTTAGAAAACATACTTCCACTTTGAGTTTAACCATAATTTTTGGATATAGTTTAATGTTCATAATAAAAATCATTTTCCCAGAATAACAACTTTTAAATCAAAGTTTATCATAGTTTTTAATTAACTAACCCAAAACAGCCCGCGGTGTTACTACGACGGCGTAAATCCGGTTTTACGGTGTTTTTTGTGTTTCCAGGTTTTAAATCATTAAGTTAGCATATCATATAGATACAGAACATGTGTTTAGTTGATTTTAAAAGTCAAGTTACAAGGATTAACTTTTATTTGCGAACAAGTTTAGAATTAACTAAACTATGTTCTAGTGATTACAAGTTTAAACCTTCGAATAAGATAGCTTTATATGTATGAATCGAATGATGTTATGAACATCATTACTACCGCAAGTTCCTTGGATAAACCTACTGGAAATAATAAAAATGGATCTAGCTTCAAAGGATCCTTGGATGGCTTGAAAGTTCTTGAAGCAGAATCATGACACGAAAACAATTTCAAGTAAGATTTCCACTCGAAATAAGATTGTTATAGTTATAGAAATTGAATTAAAGTTTGAATATGATTATTACCTTGTATTAGAAAGATAACCTACTGTAAGTAACAAAGGTTTCTTGATCTTGGATGATTACTTGGAATGGATTTAGAAAACTTGGAAGTAAACTTGCAATCTTGGAAGTATTCTTGATTTTATGAAACTAGAACTTTTGGAATTTATGAAGAACACTTAGAACTTGAGGATAGAACTTGAGAGAGATCAATTAGATGAAGAAAATTGAAGAATGAAAGTGTTTGTAGTTGTTTTTGGTCGTTGGTGTATGGATTAGATATAAAGGATATGTAATTTTGTTTTCATGTAAATAAGTCATGAATGATTACTCATATTTTTGTAATTTTATGAGATATTTCATGCTAGTTGCCAAATGATGGTTCCCACATATGTTAGGTGACTCACATGGGCTGCTAAGAGCTGATCATTGGAGTGTATATACCAATAGTACATACATCTAAAAGCTGTGTATTGTACGAGTACGAATACGGGTGCATACGAGTAGAATTGTTGATGAAACTGAACGAGGATGTAATTGTAAGCATTTTTGTTAAGTAGAAGTATTTTGATAAGTGTCTTGAAGTCTTTCAAAAGTGTATGAATGCATATTAAAACACTACATGTTGTTGAATGTTGTTAACCCATTGTTTATTATAACAAATGAGATGTTAAATTGTTATATTATCATGATATTATGATATATAATATATCTTAGTATGATATATATACAGTTAAATGTCGTTACAATGATAATCGTTACATATATGTCTCGTTTCGAAATCATTAAGTTAGTAGTCTTATTTTTTACATATGTATTTCATTGTTAATACACTTAATAATATATTTACTTATCATTTAACATAATTATCCAAGTGTATCAATATCTTAATATGATTCATATGTACCTAGTAAGACGTTGTTATAACGATAATCGTTATATATATCGTTTTCTAGTTTCTTAAATTAATAGTCTCATTTTTATGTATATAACTCATTGTTAAAATACCTAATGAGATACATACTTAAAATAAAATCATGTTAACTATATATATAACCATATATATGTCATCGTATAGTTTTTACAAGTTTTAACATTCGTGAATCACCGGTCAACTTGGGTGGTCAATTGTCTATATGAAACCTATTTCAATTAATCAAGTCTTAACAAGTTTGATTGCTTAACATGTTGGAAACACTTAATAATGTAAATAACAATTTCATTTAATATATATATAAACATGGAAAAGTTCGGGTCACTACAGTACCTACCCGTTAAATAAATTTCGTCCCGAAATTTTAAGCAGTTGGAGGTGTTGACGTATCTTCTGGAAATAAATGCGGGTATTTCTTCTTCATCTAATCTTCACGCTCCCAGGTGAACTCGGGTCCTCTACGAGCATTCCATCGAACCTTAACAATCGGTATCTTGTTTTGTTTAAGTCTCTTAACCTCACGATCCATTATTTCGACGGGTTCTTCAGTGAATTGAAGTTTTTCATTGATTTGGATTTCATCCAATGGAATAGTGAGATCTTCTTTAGCAAAACATTTCTTCAAATTTGAGACGTGGAAAGTGTTATGTACAGCCGCGAGTTGTTGAGGTAGCTCCAGTTGGTAAGCTACTGGTCCGACACGATCTATAATCTTGAATGGTCCAATGTACCTTGGATTTAGTTTCCCCCGTTTACCAAATTGAACAACGCTTTTCCAAGGTGAAACCTTAAGCATGACCATTTCTCTAATTTCAAACTCTATATCTTTTCTTTTACTGTCCGCGTAGCTCTTTTGTCGACTCTGGACAGTTTTCAATCTTTGTTGAATTTGGATAATTTTCTCGGTAGTTTCTTGTATTATCTCCGGACCCGTAATCTGTCTATCCCCCACTTCACTCCAACAAATCGGAGACCTGCACTTTCTACCATAAAGTGCTTCAAACGGCGCCATCTCAATGCTTGAATGCTAGCTGTTGTTGTAGGAAAATTCTGCTAACGGTAGATGTCGATCCCAACTGTTTCCGAAATCAATAACACAAGCTCGTAGCATGTCTTCAAGCGTTTGTATCGTCCTTTCGCTCTGCCCATCAGTTTGTGGATGATAGGCAGTACTCATGTCTAGACGAGTTCCCAATGCTTGCTGTAATGTCTGCCAGAATCTTGAAATAAATCTGCCATCCCTATCAGAGATAATAGAGATTGGTATTCCATGTCTGGAGATGACTTCCTTCAAATACAGTCGTGCTAACTTCTCCATCTTGTCATCTTCTCTTATTGGTAGGAAGTGTGCTGACTTGGTGAGACGATCAACTATTACCCAAATAGTATCATAACCACTTGCAGTCCTTGGCAATTTAGTAATGAAATCCATGGTAATGTTTTCCCATTTCCATTCCGGGATTTCAGATTGTTGTAGTAGACCTGATGGTTTCTGATGTTCAGCTTTGACCTTAGAACACGTCAAACATTCTCCTACATATTTAGCAATATCGGCTTTCATACCTGGCCACCAAAAATGTTTCTTAAGATCCTTGTACATCTTCCCCGTTCCAGGATGTATTGAGTATCTGGTTTTATGAGCTTCTCTAAGTACCATTTCTCTCATATCTCCAAATTTTGGTACCCAAATTCTTTCAGCCCTATACCGGGTTCCGTATTCCCGAATATTAAGATGCTTCTCCGATCCTTTGGGTATTTCATCCTTTAAATTTCCCTCTTTTAAAACTCCTTGTTGCGCCTCCTTTATTTGAGTAGTAAGGTTAGTGTGAATCATTATATTCATAGATTTTACTCGAATGGGTTCTCTGTCCTTTCTGCTCAAGGCGTCGGCTACCACATTTTCCTTCCCCGGGTGGTAACGAAATCTCAGAGTCGTAATCATTCAACAATTCAATCCACCTATGCTGCCTCATATTCAGTTGTTTCTGATTAAATATGTGTTGAAGACTTTTGTGGTCGGTATATATAATACTTTTAACCCCATATAAGTAGTGCCTCCAAGTCTTTAATGCAAAAACAACCGCGCCTAATTCCAAATCATGCGTCGTATAATTTTGCTCGTGAATCTTCAATTGTCTAGACGCATAAGCAATCACCTTCGTCCGTTGCATTAATACACAACCGAGACCTTGCTTTGATGTGTCACAATAAATCACAAAATCATCATTCCCTTTAGGCAATGACAATATAGGTGTCGTAGTTAGCTTTTTCTTCAATAATTGAAACTCCTTCTCTTGTTCATCCTTCCATTCAAATTTCTTCCCTTTATGCGTTAATGCAGTCAAGGGTTTTGCTATTTTGAAGAAATCTTGGATGAATCTTCTGTAGTAACCAGCTAATCCTAAAAATTGACGTATATGCTTCAGAGTTTTTGGGGTTTCCCACTTTTCAACGGTTTCGATCTTTGCCGGGTCCACATGGATACCTTCTTTGTTCACTATGTGACCGAGGAATTGAACTTCTTCCAACCAAAATGCACACTTTGAAAACTTAGCGTACAGTTTTTCTTTCCTCAATACTTCTAGCACTTTTCTCAAATGTTCTTCGTGCTCTTGATCATTCTTTGAGTAAATAAGTATGTCATCGATGAAAACAATGACAAACTTGTCAAGATAAGGTCCATGAACACAGCTGGTGCGTTAGTCAATCCAAACGGCATAACCATAAACTCGTAATGACCATAACGCGTCCTAAAAGCCGTTTTTGGAATATCATCCTCCTTTACTCACATTTGATGATATCCAGAACGTAAATCGATCTTCGAATAAACCGACGAGCCTTGTAGTTGATCAAATAAGTCGTCAATTCTCGGCAATGGATAACGGTTTTTGATGGTAAGTTTGTTCAACTCTCTGTAGTCAATACACAACCTAAATGTACCATCCTTCTTCTTGACAAACAAAATAGGAGCTCCCCATGGTGATGTGCTTGGTCAAATGAAACCACGTTCTAATAGTTCTTGCAGTTGGCTTTACAGTTCTTTCATCTCACTGGGTGCGATTCTATAAGGAGCACGAGCTATTGGTGCAGCTCCTGGTACAAGATCTATTTGAAATTCAACAGATCGATGTGGAGGTAGTCCCGGTAATTCTTTCGGAAATACATCGAGAAATTCTTTTGCGACGGGAACATCATTGATGCTCTTTTCTTCAGTTTGTACTTTCTCGACGTGTGCTAGAACAGCATAGCAACCTTTTCTTATTAGTTTTTGTGCCTTCAAATTACTAATAAGATGTAGCTTCATGTTGCCCTTTTCTCCGTACACCATTAAAGGTTCTCCTTCTTCTCGTACAATGCGAATTGCATTTTTATAACATACGATCTCTGCTTTCACATTCTTCAGCCAGTCCATGCCAACTATTACATCAAAACTCCCTAACTCTACTGGTATCAAATCAATCTTAAATATTTCGCTACCCATTTTAATTTCTCGATTCCGGCATATATTATCTGCTGAAATTAATTTACCGTTTGCTAATTCGAGTAAAAATTTACTATCCAACGGCGTCAATGGACAACTTAATTTAGCACAAAAATCTCTACTCATATAGCTTCTATCCGTACCCGAATCAAATAAAACGTAAGCAGATTTATTGTCAATAAGAAACGTACCCGTAACAAGCTCCGGGTCTTCCTGTGCCTCTGCCGCATTAATATTGAAAACTCTTCCGCGGCCTTGTCCATTCGTGTTCTTCTGGTTCGGGCAATTTCTAATAATGTGGCCTGGTTTTCCACATTTATAACAAACTACATTGGCATAACTTGCTCCGACACTACTTGCTCCGCCATTACTCATTCCGACACCATTTGTTCCTTTCGTTCTGTTAACCACTGGTCCGTAGACCTCCCACTTCACCGCGCTATGACCATTTCTTTTACACTTGTTACAAAATTTGGTGCAGAACCCCGAGTGATACTTTTCACACCTTTGGCATAGCTGCTTCTTATTGTTGTTGTTGTTGCGGTTGTTATTGTTGTTGGGATGATTGTTGTAGTTGCTGTTGTTGTTGTTGTTGTTGTTGTTGTTGGGCCGTTTGTTGTAGTTGCGATTGATGTTGCGATTGTTGGGATAATTGTTGCGATTATTATTGTAATTGCTGTTGTTGTTGTATTGGTGATTCTTATCACCGTTTTCCTCCCACTTTCTTTTGACTTGCTTCACATTGGCCTCTTCAGCCGTCTGTTCTTTAATTCTTTCCTCAATCTGGTTCACTAGTTTGTGAGCCATTCTACATGCCTGTTGTATGGAGGCGGGCTCGTGTGAACTTATATCTTCTTGGATTCTTTCCGGTAATCCTTTCACAAACGCGTCGATCTTCTCTTCCTCATCTTCGAACGCTCCCGGACACAACAGGCACAATTCTGTGAATCGTCTTTCGTACGTGGTAATATCAAATCCTTGGGTTCGTAACTCTCTAAGTTCTGTCTTGAGCTTATTGACCTCAGTTCTAGGACGGTACTTCTCGTTCATCAAGTGCTTGAATGCTGACCACGGTAGTGCGTACGCATCATCTTGTCCCACTTGCTCTAGATAGGTATTCCACCATGTTAACGCGGAACCTGTGAAGGTATGTGTAGCGTACTTCACTTTGTCCTCTTCAGTACACTTACTTATGGCAAACACCGATTCGACCTTCTCGGTCCACCGTTTCAATCCGATCGGTCCTTCGGTTCCATCAAATTCCAAAGGTTTGCAGGCAGTGAATTCTTTGTAGGTGCATTCTACATGATTTCCTGTACTGCTAGATCCAAGGTTATTGTTGGTATGTAGCGCAGCCTGTACTGCGGCTATGTTTGAAGCTAGAAAAGTACGGAATTCCTCTTCATTCATATTCACAGTGTGTCGAGTAGTCGGTGCCATTTCCTTCAAAATAGTCAAATGGAACAAGTTAATCATACAGAATATTAAGAGTAGTTAATAGTATTTCGTAGCATAATATGAACTCATTTATAAAAGCTTTTTCTTCATATTAGCGTTTTATAAGTTTAAATTCGGGTAGTACCTACCCGTTAAGTTCATACTTAGTAGCTGATATACAATTCAACTACTACAATTCTATATGAAAAACTGATTATAATAATATTTCGCGTTCAAACTTTTATACAATATTTTACAAACTTACAATACCGCTTATTTTACATAAAGCATGAAATATAGCACACAATAACTTTGATACAAGATAGTTGTGAAGATAATTATAGCTAGTACACAAGTCGTTCAGCAAAGGCAATAAAGACACGTAATTCATACGTCCAGAAACAAGTCATGCATTCTGGTTTTACTAGGACTACTTCCCATCCTTGGTCTTATGGAACATAACCGTTATGGCCGTTGATAAGATAGCGTGTTGTAACGTCGTCAAAGGGACGAGGGTTGCGTAATGACCAACAGTCTCGTAATAACCTAAAAACCTCATTTCTTACCCCAATTACCGACTCCGTCACTTGTGGGAACGTTTTGTTTAATAGTTGTAGCCCGATGTTCTTTTTCTCACTTTGGTGAGAAGCGAACATTACTAATCCGTAAGCATAGCATGCTTCTTTATGTTGCATGTTAGCCGCTTTTTCTAAATCATGAAGTCCTATATTCGAATACATTGAGTCAAAATAATTTCTTAACCCGTTGCGTAAAATAGCATTTGGGTTCCCCGCAATATATGCGTCAAAGTAAACACATCGTAACTTATGGGTTTTCCAATGTGATATCCCCCATCTTTCAAATGAAAGTCTCTTATAAACCAAGACATTCTTGGAACGTTCTTCGAATGTCTTACAAACTGATTTCGCCGTAAATAGTTGTGCCGAAGAATTCTGACCGACTCTAGACAAGATTTCATCAATCATGTCTCCGGGTAGGTCTCTTAAAATATTGGGTTGGCTATCCATTTTGTGTTTTTATACTGTAAAATAGACAAGAGTTAGATTCATAAAAAAAAATACTTATTAATACAAGCAATTTTTACATATATCATAAAGCATAAGCACACTATATTACATATATTACACCACACGAATACAACTATCTTATTCTGACTCGCTCGTTTCTTCTTCTTCAGTTTTAGTTCGTTTTGCCAAGTTTCTAGGGATATATGTTGTTCCCCTAATACGAGCTGTCGTTTTCCACAACGGTTTAGAAAAAACCTGGTGGTTTAGAGGTTCCCGGGTCATTGTTACAACTTAAGGGCTTCGGGGGTTGACGATACATATAAAGTTCATCGGGGTTGGAATTAGATTTCTCTATTTTTATGCCCTTTCCCTTATTATTTTCTTTTGAAGTTTTAAATTCAGTTGGGGTAATTTCTATAACATCATCGGAATTCTCGTCGGAATCCGATTCATCGGAGAATTGGTAATCCTCCCAATATTTTGCTTCCTTGGCGGAAACACCATTGACCATAATTAACCTTGGTCGGTTGGTTGAGGATTTTCTTTTACTTAACCGTTTTATTATTTCCCCCACCGGTTCTATTTCCTCCTCCGGTTCCTCCTCTTCCGGTTCTGATTCTTCTTCCGGTTCTTCTTCGGGAACTTGTGAATCAGTCCAATATATATTCGACTCTTCATTATTATTAGGTGAGTCAATGGGATTTGTGCTAGAGGTAGACATCTATCACACAATATCAAACATGTTAAGAGATTAATATATCACATAATATATACATGTTAATAATATATAGTTTCCAACAAAAATGTTAAGCAATCATTTTTAAAGAAAACACGGTCGAAGTCCAGACTCACTAATGCATCCTAACAAACTCGATAAGACACACTAATGCAAATTTTCTGGTTCTCTAAGACCAACGCTCGGATACCAACTGAAATGTCCCGTTCTTATTGATTAAAAACGTTCCATATTAATTGATTTCGTTGCGAGGTTTTGACCTCTATATGAGACGTTTTTCCAAAGACTGCATTCATTTTTAAAACAAACCATAACCTTTATTTCATAAATAAAGGTTTAAAAAACTTTACGTAGATTATCAAATAATGATAATCTAAAATATCCTGTTTACACACGACCATTACATAATGGTTTACAATACAAATATGTTACATCGAAATCAGTTTCTTGAATGCAGTTTTTACACAATATCATACAAACATGGACTCTAAATCTTGTCCTTATTTTAGTATGCAACAGCGGAAGCTCTTAGTATTCACCTGAGAATAAACATGCTTTAAATGTCTACAAAAATGTTGGTGAGTTATAGGTTTAACCTATATATATCAAATCGTAACAATAGACCACAAGATTTCATATTTCAATACACATCCCATACATAGAGATAAAAATCATTCATATGGTGAACACCTGGTAACCGACATTAACAAGATGCATATATAAGAATATCCCCATCATTCCGGGACACCCTTCGGATATGATATAAATTTCGAAGTACTAAAGCATCCGGTACTTTGAATGGGGTTTGTTAGGCCCAATAGATCTATCTTTAGGATTTGCGTCAATTAGGGTGTCTGTTCCCTAATTCATAGATTACCAGACTTAATAAAAAGGGGCATATTCGATTTCGATAATTCAACCATAGAATGTAGTTTCACGTACTTGTGTCTATTTTGTAAATCATTTATAAAACCTGCATGTATTCTCATCCCAAAAATATTAGATTTTAAAAGTGGGACTATAACTCACTTTCACAGATTTTTACTTCGTCGGGAAGTAAGACTTGGCCACTGGTTGATTCACGAACCTATAACAATATATACATATATATCAAAGTATGTTCAAAATATATTTACAACACTTTTAATATATTTTGATGTTTTAAGTTTATTAAGTCAGCTGTCCTCGTTAGTAACCTACAACTAGTTGTCCACAGTTAGATGTACAGAAATAAATCAATAAATATTATCTTGAATCAATCCACGACCCAGTGTATACGTATCTCAGTATTGATCACAACTTAAACTATATATATTTTGGAATCAACCTCAACCCTGTATAGCTAACTCCAACATTCACATATAGAGTGTCTATGGTTGTTCCGAAATATATATAGATGTGTCGACATGATAGGTCGAAACATTGTATACGTGTCTATGGTATCTCAAGATTACATAATATACAATACAAGTTGATTAAGTTATGGTTGAAATATATTTGTTACCAATTTTCACGTAGCTAAAATGAGAAAAATTATCTAATCTTGTTTTACCCATAACTTCTTCATTTTAAATCCGTTTTGAGTGAATAAAATTGCTATGGTTTCATATTGAACTCTATTTTATGAATCTAAACAGAAAAATTATAGGTTTATAGTCGGAAAAATAAGTTACAAGTCATTTTTGTAAAGGTAGTCATTTCAGTCAAAAGAACGACGTCTAGATGACCATTTTAGAAAACATACTTCCACTTTGAGTTTAACCATATTTTTTGGATATAGTTTCATGTTCATAATAAAAATCATTTTCCCAGAATAACAACTTTTAAATCAAAGTTTATCATAGTTTTTAATTAACTAACCCAAAACAGCCCGCGGTGTTACTACGACGGCGTAAATCCGGTTTTACGGTGTTTTTCGTGTTTCCAGGTTTTAAATCATTAAGTTAGAATATCATATAGATATAGAACATGTGTTTAGTTGATTTTAAAAGTCAATTTAGAAGGATTAACTTTTATTTGCGAACAAGTTTAGAATTAACTAAACTATGTTCTAGTGATTACAAGTTTAAACCTTCGAATAAGATAGCTTTATATGTATGAATCGAATGATGTTATGAACATCATTACTACCTCAAGTTCCTTGGATAAACCTACTGGAAATAAGAAAAATGGATCTAGCTTCAAAGGATCCTTGGATGGCTTGAAAGTTCTTGAAGCAGAATCATGACACGAAAACAATTTCAAGTAAGATTTCCAATCGAAATAAGATTGTTATAGTTATAGAAATTGAATTAAAGTTTGAATATGATTATTACCTTGTATTAGAAAGATAACCTACTGTAAGTAACAAAGGTTTCTTGATCTTAGATGATTACTTGGAATGGATTTAGAAAACTTGGAAGTAAACTTGCAATCTTGGAAGTATTCTTGATTTTATGAAACTAGAACTTTTGGAATTTATGAAGAACACTTAGAACTTGAAGATAGAACTTGAGAGAGATCAATTAGATGAAGAAAATTGAAGAATGAAAGTGTTTGTAGGTGTTTTTTGTCGTTGGTGTATGGATTAGATATAAAGGATATGTAATTTTGTTTTCATGTAAATAAGTCATGAATGATTACTCATATTTTTGTAATTTTATGAGATATTTCATGCTAGTTGCCAAATGATGGTTCCCAAATATGTTAGGTGACTCACATGGGCTGCTAAGAGCTGATCATTGGAGTGTATATACCAATAGTACATACATCTAAAAGCTGTGTATTGTACGAGTACGAATACGGGTGCATGCGAGTAGAATTGTTGATGAAACTGAACGAGGATGTAATTGTAAGCATTTTTGTTAAGTAGAAGTATTTTGATAAGTGTCTTGAAGTCTTTCAAAAGTGTATGAATGCATATTAAAACACTACATGTATATACATTTTAACTGAGTCGTTAAGTCATCGTTAGTCGTTACATGTAAATGTTGTTTTGAAACCTTTAGGTTAACGATCTTGTTGAATGTTGTTAACCCATTGTTTATTATAATAAATGAGATGTTAAATTGTTATATTATCATGATATTATGATATATAATATATCTTAGCATGATATATATACAGTTAAATGTCGTTACAACGATAATCGTTACATATATGTCTCGTTTCGAAATCATTAAGTTAGTAGTCTTATTTTTTACATATGTATTTCATTGTTAATACACTTAATAATATATTTACTTATCATTTAACATAATTATCCAAGTGTATCAATATCTTAATATGATTCATATGTACCTAGTAAGACGTTGTTATAACGATAATCGTTATATATATCGTTTTCGAGTTTCTTAAATTAATAGTCTCATTTTTATGTATATAACTCATTGTTAAAATACCTAATGAGATACATACTTATAATAAAATCATGTTAACTATATATATAACCATATATATGTCATCGTATAGTTTTTACAAGTTTTAACGTTCGTGAATCACCGGTCAACTTGGGTGGTCAATTGTCTATATGAAACCTATTTCAATTAATCAAGTCTTAACAAGTTTGATTGCTTAACATGTTGGAAACACTTAATCATGTAAATAACAATTTCAGTTAATATATATATAAACATGGAAAAGTTCGGGTCACTACAAGAACCATGTTGTTTTACCAACTCCAACGGTAGTGCTTATCAATAATAAAACGCCTAAGTGTGGGGAAGATGAAGTAACACCTAATGATGACTTGATAACAAAGAACCCCGTTGTTGATACTAAATTAAATGATCTCGTTATTAACATTTCAATGAAGAAACTTATCAAACGGATTTGCGATGCTAGAACAAAGGGGAACTTTAAGTTATGTAACCGGTTAGTATCTAATCTATCACCTAAAGAAAAGATGAAACTAGTTGAATTTGTGGAAATTACACAGGAATCCGACCAATGGATTAAAGTAAAAGTCACAGATATGCAAGTTGATTATGTTCCAAAAGAAATTGACGATGTAGTTAATCACAATTTTGACACCACAGCTACCTAAGTGTGGGGAGATTCAAATGTTCTAAGAAAAAAATGCTGTCTAGAGTTAGTTGTTCCGTTCTCGTGTCGTTCCAAGAATGGAATCCGATTGGTCTTTTCCGCTAGCAGACACTAAAGAACTAGTTTTCTCCCCCCATTCTGAATTTTTTTTTTATTTTGTAGGTTTTATATGAAATTAATATGCTTTTTAAATTTAAGTTTTGTGTGAAATTTAAAAAAAAAATTACTTTATTTCATTAAGTTTAAAAAATGATTTCTAAAATTCGTCGTAAGTTAAAGACTAGGTCATGGAACCGAAATTGCTTTACCCGAGGGCGGGGCGAAAAATTTTGTTATCATTATTTTTAATTTTATTGATCTAAAGTATGCTAAAAAAATAAAAAAATAATAATAATAATATATGTATATATATATGTTTGTAGTTTATCTTATGTAAAACAGGGTAAAACAGCGCACTTTCAAAGACTGGCATTAAGTTCAGCAAAAGCTACTAATTTTGACGATAAAACGTAAAACACATGTGAAATTACAACAAAATGAATGAACGATGAGGCGCGCCATCTATCATTCGACGAGCTTAGTAATTACAAACTGGGTATTTTTAATCACTTTTCTACACTAATCACCCTCATGAATTTATAATTATAGACTGATTTCTTGCAAATGAGGGCATTGCAAGATCTCAAGTGTGGAGAAGGGTTATAAATTCTCTCGGGTTTGCACTTGGTTTATTTGCCAAATTTTGTGAAAATTTGAAAAAAAAATTCAACTAAATGAATTCAAAATCATGTTTAAACATATTTATGAACGATAAAAACTAAGTGTTAATACCGAAATTATCGCTACCTCGGAAAGGACACAAATTGAGAAACAACCTAAAATGCTTGAATTCATTTAAAATGAAAAAGAGGAGAATAAAAAGGCAAAGAAAGAAAGAAATAAAAGCCAAGTGTGGGGAGAATGTACCAAGTTATTCAATTAAAAACTATCTATCACATGTTTCTGTAAAGTTATTGCAGGTGCTTCTGTTTTGGACTAAATTAACTGTTTTACCCGGTTTATTGTAATACATTTGAAAGAAAAGATCGATCTACACGATGAATCAATTCCATCATTAAAAAGAAGTAAAGTCTTCCGAAAAAGAAATGCGCTTCTTGATTTAGGACAGGAAGTTGTCGTCCAGACCAGCTGTAGGTTGACGAAAAATCTAGAAAAGTCATCTCTAAAATCAGCAGGAAATCCACAGACCTCAGCATCAAACAGGGTCGCCAAGTGGTCAGATGTATCCTAACCATGAGAGGATCTGTCTCGTAAAATGGGGAGGGCGCCGTGCAAATTAGCTTGATAAGACTAATGAATCAGACCCCCAGAAAGGATAATCTCTTTAAAGATTAAAAATCAGCATTTAAGCCTGATATTACTCAATCCTTGAGATTGACCTTAAAGATTGAGAGTTACAAACTCATGGAATTCAATGATATATAAACTCTAGCTTGAACGAGAAAATATTTTGATCAAAAATAAAACCAATTTGTTTTCTGAAAACCTATTTTCAATGCGTTCATTACCATTGAACGTAAATCCTGAGAATTTATCAGAATTCATTAGCTCACCTGAACCAAATCAGGCGTCAACCGTAAGAACGGTGGTTGCATAACATGGTCAAAGACAGGTGTCATAACCCGTCCAAAATCTTCCTGAACGAATACAACAACATCTGGTACCATTGCGAGGTACTGACTTCTATATCCCATGAATGACACCAAGTAATATCTTTAAATTGAGCAAATGCACAGCGGAAGATTTCTTTCGTACCTGAGAATAAACATGCTTTAAAGTGTCAACCAAAAGGTTGGTGAGTTCATAGGTTTATCATAACAATTATTTCAATATTTTAATAGACCACAAGATTTCATAATTATAAATATATGTACACTCGCAAGTGTATAAAACTGTTCTGCTTATGTTGAGGCCTCAGTAACCAACCTTAACAATAATATAATAAGTCATCTTCGCAAAGATGGATATGTACACTCGCAAGTGTATAAATAATCCTCGAAGTACTAAACATCCGCCCACTAGCTCTTATGTCTAGTGCAGCCTACAGGATGGGGGTATTAAGCCCGATAGATCTATCTTTAGGATTCGCGCTTACATGCTCTTATAACATATAACTAAGTTACCTAGCACATCAATCCGCAGAATATCATTTTTAATCACTTGTCTCTATTTCGTCAAACATTTATAAAATATTGCATGTATTCTCTGCCCAAAATATATATTGCGAAAGCAATTAAAAAGGGAGCAAATGAAACTCACGGTACTGTATTTTGTAATAAAAATACATATGACGACATTGAACAAGTGTAGGGTTGACTTCGGATTCACGAACCTATATCATGTATATATATTAACACATATATTCTTGTAATCGAACAACTAAATTTTAAGCTATATTAATTATTAATTTGAATATATCTATTTTTATATATTATATGCTACAAGGTATTAATGTTTTCATACATAATTATATTAATATCTTATAATATATATATATATATATATATATATATATATATATATATATATATATATATAATTATAGAAATGTTTATTTGTTATAAAAATAATAATACTTATAATAGTATAAATAATGATACTACTAATAATAATAACTATAAAAATAATGATTTTACTAATAATAATAATAATAATAATAATAATAATAATAATAATACTAGTATTTATTTTAATAATTATAATGATAATAATACTACTAATAATAGTAATACTAATACTTATGATAATAATAATAAAAATAATAATGATAAGAAATATAACAATAATAATAATAATAATAATAATAATAATAATAATATAATAACTACCTCAAAGGCTTTCTAAAAGAAAATGTTTGCCCCAGCCTGGGCTCGAACTCAAGACTTCTCGCTTGAACACCCATGTTCCTAACCATCGACCTGTTTTTGTTTTTCTGATATTATTCCCATCCTAAATTCTTTTAATTCATTAATACGTTCGTTGGTCTTCATCATTTACGATTATCATTGAATCATTAACACCATACATAATCGTTATCATCTAAACTCATCTCATCACCAAACACATAACATCATAATCTTAAACTAACATCCTCTATATCAGTATCATAACCACTTCGTGATCATAATCTTTCGTGAATCATGATCATTATCTTAACAAACGGGTATCATCACCTTAACATCTATTTATCTCGCCATCACTATTTATTTTCGATCGTCCTTATTCTAACCATAATCCTCATCATTATCCTATTGCCATAATAATATCATTACGTTCAACATCTTCATAATTATCATGATTATTATTATAAAAATTAATTTTTTTTTTATCATCTTATACATTCCTTCCATCTAGTTGTTGTATCATTTCGGCCCAGTAAAATGTATAGGAACTCGGCCCAACAGAAACTGCAATCGTGATTCATTCTTAATCGACCCAAGAATTATATCGTTAGATTGGCACGTTGGATTTGAAGTGTGGGGTTTACTTGCATTGACATGGTCTGCCACAAGAAGGGATCCCATATCATGGTTTTGTTTTAAAAAAATATAGGAGCCCACACATGAAAAAGCAACCGCACCCTCAATTGATCTAGTGGGTATTTATTAATCATAATTGCTAGAATATGGCTCCCACATTACTAATTTATGTAATATACCGTAATATATGCTTTTAACAGAAAAGAAAATCGAGTGGGTGGGGAAGTTTGTCGGCAACAATGTTTGTGAGATTAGTTGGTGGTTTGGATGGTTCTTGTGATGGTTGTTTGCGAAGCAGAAACGAAGCAGGAGAAACGAGACGGTTGTTATGGTTGAGATGCTCGATGCCACAGAAAGAACACAGCTGGATATATTGCTCGATCAACAAGCAATTGTTTGGTTAATTTCTATGGCCTAACTAAAAAAAAAAAGTTTCCGGCCCAAGTATTAAACTAACTCTTGGTTCAAAATATAAAGCGGTGGCCTAATCAATTTACAAAAGTTCGACATATATGATGACATTTTTAGTTGATATGGCTTGTGGGGTTTGGTGATCTTGACCCACTCGAACAGAAATATAATGATATAGTTACATATCATTAAAAAAAATAACAATTGGCGAGTGGGGTTATATGTATAGGGGATGTCGGCCAAAAAAAATAAAAAGAAAGGAAACACGCCATAGTGGTAATCGTCTATCAACGTAAAAATATCTATCACCTTATTAATATAAGCAAACAAGTGTTGTAGTCTTTCAAGTGGGTTTGATCGAGCAAAGATATTAGAGAGAGATGGTTCGATTACAAAGAAAATTGCAGTTGTGAATTTATTTGGGTGAGGGTGGTGATAGCTTTACAAGGGTGATGGGTTTATGATGTTGCAGAAACATTTAAGAGACGATGGTGGTGGTCTTGTGTTTTTAACAAGAAAGAAATATGAGAGAGAGAAATAGAGATGGAAGTGGTAACGGATTTATGGAAATCATGAAACAAGAGGTGGTGTAATAATCGAAAGTTGTTGTTGTCAGGTAACACAAGTTATTTGCTTGATTTAGAGAGTTGATTGTCGACAGAAAATATTCATTCAGGAGGTAAAAGCACAGAGAAAAATTAAAGAAGATGGTGACTTGAAACTGAATTTGGTTGTATTGAAAATGGAATCTACGTTTCTCACTTGAGCAGACAAGAAGGACGGGGAAAAAATATAAGGTAAATAAATTGATGTTGATGCCCAACTGAATACGATTCTGTATATGCTTAATATCTAACAATTTTGTATTTCATGGAATTATTATATCTATTGTTGATTCTAGCAAATCATACACGTTCTTTATATATATTATATATAAGATTGTTTGATATATATATTGAGAGGTGTCGACATGAAGAATCAATCCAAAGAGATACCAACAAAATAATAAAAGAAAACAGATTGAGAATGTTGTCAGAAATATTCGTTACAGGAGGAGAAAAACAAAGAAAAATATAAAGAAGATTATGACCTGTAACAAATTAGTACGCTTATCTGTTACTGATTTATAACCAATTTATTTTATAATGAAATTGAAGTTGTTTTGTAGTGTTTAATTGAAGTCGATGAAGAATCTTGAGCAGGAGAAGAAAATAAGGAAACAGAAATAGATAGAGACTTGCAATGGATTCGTACACTTTAACTGGTATTGACAGCTAACAAGTTTTGATCTTGATTGTCTTGCAGCGAAGAAGTGGTCGACAGAGAATCAATTTGAGTCCGAAGAAATCGAAGAACAGAACAAAAGAAAAAGAATAAAATAGATACGGATTGTTTAATTTCAATTGATTTGTACGATTAAATGAATGTAATTGAAGATTCGATCAGACAAGAATGTAATTTACTAAAATTTGATTGTGAAAGGAAACAGATTCTTGTATCTATCTGTATGAGTTTTCATATTAATTAATATTTAGTAATTATAATTTTATTAATAATAATCAAAATACTAATAATAATATTAATAATAGAATTAATAATAACAATATTAATAATAATATTAGAAATAATATTAGAAATAATGCTTAATAATAATAAGTATAATGATAAGAGTAAAATGGTAATAATTAATTTTAAATAACATGATGATTTTTAGTAATAATAATAGTAATAATAATTATAATAATAATTAAGATTATAGTTTTAATTATTTTTACAATAACATTTATTTTTAGAAATCTTTATTTTGATAACCCTAAAATTATTTGAATTTTATTAATAACAGTAATAATCATAATATAAATAATACTAACATTGATATTAGTATTAATAATAATAATGACAGTAGTAAATATATTATTACAATAACTTATTCTTTAACTTGTACTTAATTTAATACATTATTATTGTGTATTATTAACCATGTAAATTTGTAATGATTATATATTATATAATAAATTTTATTTAGTATTAAATTTTTATACATTCTAATATATATCACAGCATATAATATTACAAATTAGAATTTTTATTACCACGTATATATATACACACATATCTATTTACAATTAATTGTTCGTGAATCGTCGGGACAAGTCGAAGGGTGATTGAATATATGAAACAGTTCAAAATTTTTGAGACTCAACCTATCAGACTTTGCATACCGTGTTAGAAATATTAAATCGTATCGAGAGTTTGGTTTAAAATTAGTCAAAAATTTCCGGGTCATTACAGTACCTACCCGTTAAAGAAATTTCGTCCAGAAATTTGAGTGGTGAAAGTTGGAATAGAAATCGAGAATGTTTTAGTACCTAATTTGAACTCAGATTCTTAATAGAAAGATTTTATTCGTCTAAGAATATTTCATCGAATAAGAAAATGATAAAATTGGAGATTTTCTTCGAGATTGATATGTAGATAGTTTTATGAATGCCCTTCTCAGGTCGAGTTCGGTTTCATGATGACTTCGAATTAAGTAATACAGTTCATGATGAATACAAGTCAAGTAACACGGTTCGTGGTGATGGTAAGGTTGATCAAGCATTACCATCATCACGTTCCATTAGAACTTCCGCATGACTTACTGTAATATAATCACGTTGATCAAGTGTCATTATATTACATTAACTCATGCTTTCATTCAAATATTACTCTAAAATATCAAAGGATTTAAAACTTCAGGGTTTCACCGAGATTTAGAAATCAAAACATTTTTTGATATAATGTACCAAGGATAAAATGACTGCGAAGGTAATTACGAATGAGAATGCTAAAACCTTCAGAATGTTGAAGATATTTGCAACTAAGGAAGGTATAACGATATCAAGGAAATACTGAAGATATCTAACATGAGGAAAGAAGATTTCGATCTTTTCCGAGTTTTTTTTCAACGTACCATTCTTTTATTATCAAACTTTTGACTGTTACAGTCATCAATATTTTTTTTTTGCCGCTTTATCAGTTCTTTTAATACTCCGAGAATTGATTTCGTAATTTGGGGTGCTTATTCAGAATTTCAGAATGGAAAATTATAATTCTAAAAGATACATGTTATATGTATACATATAACTGTTGATGTAGAAATGCTGCGAGATTCAAAATAATGATTGAAGCTTTTTAGGTATGTAAACTATCGTCACAAGATGCAGATGGGCACATGATGGGGTTTCGACAAATATAATGATTTTTTGAAAAGTCAAAGATCAATGAAGTTGCCGGTAAGTTTACTGCTAATGTGATGAGATATAAAGGGTTCTCCGGTAACAATGACGAAAGACAAACTTATATATCAAAGTTAAGGCTAATCCGAATGAAAGTCGAAGTTGATTTGCTGGAGCTGTGACAAAATTGGCTAATTTTGGAAAGGTATAGTAAAGTTATTTTCTGTAATAACACGCCAATGGATCTGGCACAGTTTTGAATTCAAAGTATGGCTTCGAAAGATGTAGGAATCTAAAAGTGATGTCTTCTGTTAAATCTTGACTTAGATTTTGATCGATCAAAATCCGAATATGAAATTAAATTTGAATGAAAATAGTTGTTCTTTGGTGAACGGATACGTATATGTGTGGTTGTATGTAGGATAGTAGATGACTGTTGAATCGGATTTGAAGAATGTACAGTATAACACATTAATATGAAATCTAAAAATTTCCTCGGGTATTACCTACCCGTTAAAATATTTTCACCATTAACAGTTTGTACAAAAGAATTTTTAATTACAATCTTTATGAAAATATACTTACATATATATTTTCTTCAGATGTAATCGTGGATTTAATAAGTTAATATGATATTAAACTCATTTGATTTACGGTTAAAACTAGAGTACATAATCTCTTAAATATTAGAAATTACATAATATGACGTAGAACGACAGGTAGAATGATGATTAGGTTCGAGGTCTAGGTTGTGATGTTGAGGCATGTGATGTTGAAACTTGGGTTGTTGGTGGTACTGTTGGTGCTGGTGATGTTTCTGAAGCTGATAACTTTTGCACCATATTTTCCAAATTGATTACTCGAGCGCGAAGTTTGTTGACTTCTTCTATCACATCGTGATGATTGTCGGTTAGGACGAATGGATAAATAAGATTTAGAATTGAAGAGATTATGTAATCGTTGCGAGCTACTCTGGAAATGAGAGTGAAAATGGTGTTTTGGACTGGTTGTAAGTGCTTCGGGTTCTTCGCCAAGAGATGAATTCGGTTGGTGGAAAGAATCGCCTTCTTCTCTCCTCCATTAATTAAGTCGACTATGAACTCATCCCCAATTCATCCAAAATTGATGATGGCTAATTGGTTGATCCATTCTGGTTACACTACTTTCGGAGCTCGAGTGGAAGTCCATATCGGAATAGCTGTCAGAATCCGAAGAATTTGAACTAGTTGCGAGTTCCATCTGGTACGGTCAGGTAAAGGATTTTTCGATGTGAAATAATTTTTGGATATCAGATGATATTCTAATTACATAGAATACCTATGTATAATACAGAAGATCCCATAGATTATGGAGGGAATTAAGAAAACATGTCAGACAAGGTCAAATGTGATGGAATATGAATTCGCCTGTACACCATCTATGCAATAATTGCAATAAGACGTGTCGAGACTGAAAATGATAAGTAGATATTTTTTTTGACATGGAGTGATAAGCAAAACTTTTGACATGCATACAAGGTCCAAGTCTAAACTCATTAATGTATCCTAACAACTACTAGGTCGAAGTCCAGACTCACTAATGCATCCTAACAACTATCATTTAGACACACTAATACAAGATCTGGTTCACTAAGACCACCGCTCTGATACCACATGTCATAACCCGTCCAAAATCTTCCTGAACGAATACAATAACATCTGGTACCATTGCGAGGTACTGACTTCTATATGCCATGAATGACTCCAAGTAATATCTTTAAATTGAGCAAATGCACAGCGAAAGATTTCTTTCGTACCTGAGAATAAACATACTTTAAAGTATCAACCAAAAGGTTGGTGAGTTCTTAGGTTTATCATAACAGTTATTTCAATATTTTAATAGACCACAAGATTTCATAGTTATAAATATATGTACACTCGCAAGTGTATAAAACTGTTCTGCTTATGTTGAGGCCTCAGTAACCAACCTTAACAATAATATAATAAGTCATCTTCGCAAAGATGGATATGTACACTCGCAAGTGTATAAATAATCCTCGAAGTACTAAACATCCGCCCACTAGCTCTTATGTCTAGTGCAGCCTATAGGATGGGGGTATTAAGCCTGATAGATCTATCTTTAGGATTCACGCTTACACGCTCTTATAACATATAACTAAGTTACCTAGCACATCAATCTGCAGAATATCATTTTTAATCACTTGTCTCTAATTCGTCAAACATTTATAAAATATTGCATGTATTCTCAGCCCAAAATATATATTGCGAAAACAATTAAAAAGGGAGCAAATGAAACTTACGGTACTGTATTTTGTAGTAAAAATACATATGACAACATTGAACAAGTGTATGGTTGACTTCGGATTCACGAACCTATATCATGTATATATATTAACACATATATACTTGTAATAGAACAACTAAATTTTAAGTTATATTAATTATTAATTTGAATATATTTATTTTTATATATTATATGCTACAAGGTATTAATGTTTTCATACATAATTATATTAATATCTTATAAAATATATATAATTATAGAAATGTTTATTTGTTATAAAAATAATAATACTTATAATAGTATAAATAATGATACTACTAATAATAATAACTATAAAAATAATGATTTTACTAATAATAATAATAATAATAATAATAATACTAGTATTTATTTTAATAATTATAATGATAATAATACTACTAATAATAGTAATACTAATACTTATGATAATAATAATAAAAATAATAATGATAAGAAATATAACAATAATAAAAATAATATAATAACTACCTCAAAGGCTTTCTAAAAGAAAATGTTTGCCCCAGCCTGGGCTCGAACTCAAGACCTCTCGCTTAAACACCCATGTTCGTAACCATCGACCTGTTTTTGTTTTTCTGATATTATTCCCATCCTAAATTCTTTTAATTCATTAATACTTTCGTTGGTCTTCATAATTTACGATTATCATTGAATCATTAACACCATACGTAATAGTTATCATCTAAACTCATCTCATCACCGAACACATAACATCATAATCTTAAACTAACATCCTCTATATCAGTATCATAACCACTTCGTGATCATAATCTTTCGTGAATCATGATCATTATCTTAACAAACGGGTATCATCACCTTAACATCTATTTATCTCGCCATCACTATTTATTTTCGATCGTCCTTATTCTAACCATAATCCTCATCATTATCCTATTGCCATAATAATATCATTACGTTCAACATCTTCATAATCATCATGATTATTATTATAAAAATTAAATTTTTTTTTTAATCATCTTATACATTCCTTCCATCTAGTTGCTGTATCATTTCGGCCCAGTAAAATGTATAGGAACTCGGCCCACCAAAAACTGCAATCGTGATTCATTCTTAATCGACCCAAGAATTATATCTTTAGATTGGCACGTTGGATTTGAAGTGTGGGGTTTACTTGCATTGAGATGGTCTGCCACAAGAAGGGATCCCATATCATGGTTTTGTTTTAAAAAAATATAGGAGCCCACACATGAAAAAGCAACCACACCCTCAATTAATCTAGTGGATATTTATTAATCATAATTGCTAGAATATGGCTCCCACATTACTAATTTATGTAATATACCGTAATATATGCTTTTAACAGAAAAGAAAATCGAGTGGGTGGGGAAGTTTGTCGGCAACAATGTTTGTGAGATTAGTTGGTGGTTTGGATGATTCTTGTGATGGTTGTTTGCCAAGCAGAAACGAAGCAGGAGAAACGAGACGGTTGTTATGGTTGAGATGCTCGATGCCACATAAAGAACACAGCAGGATATATTGCTCGATCAACAAGCAATTGTTTGGTTAATTTCTATGGCCCAACTAAAAAAAAAAAGTTTTCGGCCCAAGTATTAAACTAACTCTTGGTTCAAAATATAAAGCGGTGGCCTAATCAATTTACAAAAGTCCGACATATATGATGACATTTTTAGTTGATATGGCTTGTGGGGTTTGGTGATCTTGACCCACTCGAACAGAAATATAATGATATAGTTACATATCATTAAAAAAATAACAATTGGTGAGTGGGGTTATATGTATAGGGGATGTCGGCCAAAAGAAAGGAAATACGCCATAGTGGTAATCATCTATCAACTTTAATATCTATCACCTTATTAATATAAGCAAACAAGTGTTGTAGTCTTTCAAGTGGGTTTGATCGAGCAAAGATATTAGAGAGAGATGGTTCGATTACAAAGAAAATTGCAGTAGTGAATTTATTTGGGTGAGGGTGGTGATAGCTTTACGAGGGTGATGGGTTTATGATGTTGCAGAAACATTTAAGAGACGATGGTGGTGGTCTTGGTAACGGATTTGTGGAAATCATGAAACAAGAGGTGGTGTAATAATCGAAAGTTGTTGTTGTCAGGTAACACAAGTTATTTGCTTTATTTATAGAGTTGATTATCGACAGAAAATATTCATTCAGGAGGTAAAAGGACAGAGAAAAATTAAAGAAGATTGTGACTTGAAACTGAATTTGGTTGTATTGAAAATGGAATCTACGTTTCTCACTTGAGCAGACAAGAAGGACGGGGAAAAAATATAAGATAAATAAATTGATGTTGATGCCCAACTGAATACGATTCTGTATATGCTTAATATCTAACAATTTTGTATTTCATGGAATTATTATATCTATTGTTGATTCTAGCAGATCATACACGTTCTTTATATATATTATATATAAGATTGTTTGATATATATATATATTGAGAGGTGTCGACATGAAGAATCAATCCAAAGAGATACCAACAAAATAATAAAAGAAAACAGATTGAGAATGTTGTCAGAAATATTCGTTACAGGAGGAGAAAAACAAAGAAAAATATAAAGAAGATTATGACCTGTAACAAATTCGTACGCTTATCTGTTACTGATTTATAACCAATTTATTTTATAATGAAATTGAAGTTGTTTTGTAGTGTTTAATTGAAGTCGATGAAGAATCTTGAGCAGGAGAAGAAAATAAGGAAACAGAAATAGATAGAGACTTGCAACGGATTCGTACACTTTAACAGTTATTGACAGCTAACAAGTTTTGATCTTGATTGTCTTGCAGTGAAGAAGTGGTCGACAGAGAATCAATTTGAGTCAGAAGAAAACGAAGAACAAAACAAAAGAAGAAGAATAAAACAGATACAGATTGTTTAATTTCAATTGATTTGTACGATTAAATGAATGTAATTGAAGATTCGATCAGACAAGAATGTAATTTACTAAAATTTGATTATGAAAGTAAACAGATTCTTGTATCTATCTGTATGAGTTTTCATATTAATTAATATTTAGTAATTATAATTATATTAATAATAATCAAAATACTAATAATAATATTAATAATAGAATTAATAATAACAATATTAATAATAATATTAGAAATAATACTTAATAATAATAAGTATAATGATAAGATTAAAATGGTAATAATTAATTTTAAATAACATGATGATTTTTAGTAATAATAATAGTAATAATAATTATAATAATAATTAAGATTATAGTTTTAATTATTTTTACAATAACATTTATATTTAGAAATCTTTATTTTGATAACCCTAAAATTATTTGAATTTTATTAATAATAGTAATAATCATAATATAAATAATACTAACATTGATATTAGTATTAATAATAATAATGATAGTAGTAAATATATTATTACAACAACTTATTCTTTAACTTGTACTTAATTTAATACATTGTTATTATGTATTATTAACCATGTAAATTTGTAATGATTATATATTATATATTATATAATAAATTTTATTTAGTATTAAATTTTTATACATTCTAATATATATCACAGCATATAATATTACAAATTAGAATTTTTATTACCACGTATATATATACACACATATCTATTTACAATTAAGTGTTCGTGAATCGTCGGGACTAGTCGAAGGGTGATTGAATATATGAAACAGTTCAAAAATTTTGAGACTCAACCTATCAGACTTTGCATATCGTGTTAGAAATATTAAATCGTATCGAGAGTTTGGTTTAAAATTAGTCGAAAATTTTCGGGTCGTCACAACAGGACCTTGTGCCAGACCGAAAAATTATAGGGTGATCTTTACTATTTCTCCTACAAAGGATAGTAATTGAATCCGACACGTTGTGGACCATGAACATCTGCATGTCATTAGACATTGCCTCAACAGTTGCTTGTTCAACGCTTTCCTTTACAACCGGATGGTAGTTTACTGAAAGGTAATATACGGAACAAGTAAACTGGACGTGTTGCTTTCCTAATACAAGGTTAGCAAGTAGGTGACACAAAACCGAAAGTTTTGAGCTAAAATTTTAATATATGAAACCCACATAACCCACAAAAATATTTTGCAAACACCGGTGAAGGGTTATTCCGGAAAACTTATCTAGGGTAAAAGCTAGAATGAATTTTCAAAAAATCAAATGTTTTCATAAAGATCCAATTTCCTTAAAGGATCTAAATTTTCATAGTCATGTGGGAATGTAAGCCACATTGTTACTATCATTATTCATACCGCTGTATCAAAATCACTGATGTATAAAGTGTGAGAATAAAAAAGTGATTCGAGTGAAGTGCGATTTTATTTCCAGTTCTGTATTGTTTGAGGACAAGCAACGTTCAAGTGTGGGGATATTTGACAGTGCTTCAAATGAACATATATTTAGTCACAATATCATCCCAATATGTAAAGTTTTTAGTTGTAATTGTTCTATTTTTAGTTGTAATCGTTTAAATAAATAAATGCGAAGACGAAGCACGAAGATTGAAGAATTGAAGAAAAAGTGCCACTAAAGCTGGAAAAGTGCCACTAAAGCCATAGTTCACTCAAAAGTGCTACTAAAAGTGAGTTAAAGACTTGCGCGGATTTTGGGAGTTAAGGAAAATAATTTTTTGTGCAAATCACAAGTCGCAAAACGCAAAGTGCAAGATATCTAAGTATACGAAAAGGCGTTCGAAAATTCAGAACCGAAACATAAACCAAGCATCAACGCGCAAGTCAATGGAGCTAAAATTACAAGTCAACATTGCAAAAGAATATAATATAATATATATAATTATATAAAATTATATATATTATATTATATATATTAAATTATCTAGCCGCCCACGTTTTGAATAAAAAATATCTGCACCCAGCTGGCCATGCGATCGCATGGCCTGGAAGAACAAATTCCATGCGATCGCATGGAATGAAATTCCTGGCCAAGTCTATAAATTGCAACATTTTTCGGACGAGTTTACACACACCTTCATATATTTCTTTATCTCTTATGTAATATATATTTATATTATAATTTTAATTTAAGTTAATCTTAATAATAAAGTTATGGTTTAGTTGGGTTATTGTAAGAAATGTTTTACGGGTTTTAAAGTCGGAGTTCTGTCCGTGTAACGCTACGCGATTAATAACCACTGTAAGCTATGTTCTTCCCTTTTAAATTAATGTCTCGTAACTAAGTTATTATTATGCTTATTTAAGTCGAAGTAATCGTGATGTTGGGCTATATATTAAGATGGGGTTATTGGATTTTGTACCATAATTAGGGTTTGGACAAAAGACCGACACTTGTGAACATTGGACTATTGACTATTAATAGGTAGGGGGTATTGTCTAATTGAATGACAACTCATTGGAACCTTTCGAACCTATCTTCAAATTAGTTAATCTAATAATTATTAAATTTATTATGAATGTCCTATTTAGTGACGTTTATACGACATTATTTACAATCATTTAATTAATCAATTGGATAGGGTAATTGATTATTCATTATGGCCAAGTGAATAAATTAATGTATCATGGACTTATTAAAACAGGGGTGGATTACATACAAGGATAATTGGTGTAATTGTTAACAAAGTATTAAAACCTTGGATTACACGCAGTCGATAACCTGGTGTAATTATTAACAAAGTATTAAAACCTTGTTACAGTTTAAATCCCTAATTAGTTGGAATATTTGACTTCGGGAATAAGGTTAATTTGACGAGCATTTTATAATTATGACCGATGGACTATTATGGGCAAAACCCAGATAGGTATCAAATAAGCCAGAACAAAGGGAAATTAACCCAGAATAATGAATTAGAATCAAAACGTCAAACATCTTGATT